>NC_082698.1:45251332-45553501 GCF_949987515.2 Delphinus delphis
ATACTGGAAAGAAATCCCATAAATGTGCTGATTGTGGAAAAAGTTTCTTTCAGAGTTCTAATCTCATTCAGCATCGACGGATCCATACTGGGGAAAAGCCCTACAAATGTGATGAGTGTGGAGAAAGGTTTAAACAGAGCTCAAATCTCATTCAGCACCAGAGAATTCATACTGGAGAAAAACCCTATCAGTGTGATGAATGTGGCCGATGTTTCAGCCAGAGTTCCCACCTCATTCAACATCAGAGAACCCACACAGGGGAGAAACCCTACCAGTGCAGTGAATGTGGCAAATGCTTCAGCCAGAGCTCTCATCTTAGGCAGCACATGAAGGTGCACAAAGAAGAGAAGCCTCGTAAAACCCGGGGCAAAAATATTAGGGCAAAAACTCACTTAGTATCATCTTGGAAAGCTGGTAAAGGAAGGAAGTCAGTGGCTGGTCTCCGCTAAGTAAAGGGCACTGCAACAGCCCTCTTTTAAAAATAAAAAGCATTTCTTTTAGAACTGGAGATATTTTTTAATAGTGCACTTAAATACTGTATCCTTTCCTAGCATGGAGACATTGGGAGTTTAATGACATTGGACTGAGAGAAATTACATTGAGTCCAGCCTTCCTTATTTTTTATGTAACTTGGAGTACAAAGAATTGAAAATGTGTTTTGAGAGAATATAAGCTTGATCTCATTCGAAATTGCTTCTTGCATCATTTTGACAAAACAGTCATGTTTTGATGACACGTGTAGAAGTGTAGTTCCAATGACTACTCAGTTTCAGGAATTTCTATGGAAGGAATACTTAAAAGGGAGAAGAAATTAATTCCATTAGTTTTGGAGTTCTGTAGTAGATGAGATTTTATGTTTGTAAAGTTTTGTAGTGTATTAGCCATTGGTTTGTAAGTATGACTCAAGATTCAACATATTAAAATGAATTCATGTTCACAAATTTTTAATCAAGAAGGTGCATCACTCTATGTTAGCTTTCCTTTGTTTCTTTCCTGCTGCTTATGGATAATTAATTAAAGGAGTAGAATTTCCCTGTTTTTCACTAAATTCTTAGTAAGTGATACTCTAGAAGCCAAAGAGAGAACTGAATTAGACCGCAGGTCTCCTATTCCTGCTAATACTATCCTTTGTGATGGTGTTACGCCATGTCACTTGTTTTCCAGAAATTAGAATGGATTTATGTTAGTCCATCCCCATGGCTTTGACTTCTCTTGGCATTCTCTTGTGCTCTGGCAAACTGAACTAGCCTTTTAGATCTATGAATAAATAATTAAACCAAAATTATTTTTCCAAAACCATCTCAACTTGCAAATTAAAAATCTACAATTTACTTGCCTCCCTGCCTTCCCCTTTGAGAGCTTCATATAACCCTGATTATCTTAAATGTTTGCCTGTAGCAAAGTGAGGTTTTTAAAAAGTCAAGTGTTGGTGCATTGTAGCTCCTTTGAAATCTAAGTTTAACTTTTTCTGAGTTATATGAGTTATTTACAAAACCAAACAATTTCTTATCTTTCATCAGAACAATGCCAAGTACCAAACATTTTGATTAGCCTTCAGCTTAGGTTTTAATTTCTATTGAATGCTAACATTCTTCTGATTTTTTTTTGTATCTTTCAAATCATAGCAGTTCCTGCTGTACTCATAATGACAGTTATCCATAAAAAACTTTTTTAAATGGAGTATTTTGGATACTACTACCTTCTGTTTATTTTTCTCTTGGGAAATTGTTTTGCTGTAGTAGGCAACATCTAAAATCACAGCCTTTGGAAGAATCACTTATTTTGTCTGTCTTTGATTGTCTCATACTTGAACTTTGCCTCCCTCGTGGCCTTGTATTTGAGTGCAGAGTCATAGAAGATGGCTTTGTTGACAGCATTTCATCCAATAGGATATCCACAAAGTGTTTTGTGAGTACAGGCATGCCTTGGAGTACCACAATAAAGCAAATATCGTGAGGAAGTGAGTCACTTGAATTTTCTATTTCCCAGTACATATAGAAGTTATGTTTACACTGTACTGTAGTCTATTAACTGCAATAGCATTATGTCTAAAAAACAATGTAATACCTTAATTAAAAATACTTTATTGCTAAAAAATGCTAACCATCGTCTGAGCCTTCAGTGAGTCATAGCAGTAACGTCAAAGAACACTGATCACAGGGCTTCCCTGGTGGCACAGTGGTTGAGAGTCCGCCTGCCGATGCAGGGAACACGGGTTCATGCCCCGGTCTGGGAAGATCCCACATGCCGCGGAGCGGCTGGGCCCGTGAGCCATGGCCGCTGAGCCTGCGTGTCCGGAGCCTGTGCTCCACAACGGGAGAGGCCGCAACAGTGAGAGGCCCGTGTACCGAAAAAAAAAAAAAAGATCACTGATCACAGATCATGTAACAAATATAACAATAATGAAAATGTTTAAAATATTGCAAGAATTGCCAAAATATGACACAGAAAAATGAAGTGAACAAGTGCTGTTGGAAAAATGGCACCAATAGACTCGTTTGATGCAGGGTTGACACAAACCTTCAATTTATTTAAAAAAAAAAAGCAGTAAGGCAAAGCACAATAAAACAAGGTATACCTCATAAAGTGATCACAGTTATCTTTTACAAAAGACATTGTTTAGATTTTACTGATCGACTTATTATGTCTTCAGAGGCAGAGAAGCTATTGAATCAAATCTGAAATTGTCAGTGGCAAAAGTATTACTCCCACAAATTTAAAGGTGAGTTCAATTTTATTTTGGCTTGAGTCAGTACTCCTGAGAGAAAGGGATACCTATAAAGGGCAAGAACCATCTAATAAGTTCCTAAGGAAAATGTAAGTATTTGTATGCTTTTTTTTGGCAGGTAGTGGGAGTACCTCTTCAAAATAGAAATTCGTAGCCACAAACAGTATTTATTCTCATGGTAGGGAAGTAAAGTGCTGTCATTCTGTCGAGAAAATAAATATCTGTTGAATACTGGCCATGCGTAAAAGACTGGTAGAAAAGGTAATTTTTTTTTTAAGGTAATACTAAAAATACAGGTCATGAATATACAGTATGACTGCCATTCAAATTGGGAGAATTTACATCTGGTACAGGGAAAAAGGAAGGGATCTTGAAAGGGTTGACATTTACATTAGGTTAGGGAATAGAAACCCAAAAGTCTGTAGAGGCCAGGTAGCTAATGTAAATGAAATGAGAAGAGCTGAGTGCTGTAAACTGAAATGCACATGCCCATCTAAAAGGATAACCCTGACTCAGTTTTAGCCAGTTAATGCCATGCAGAGATTCTGGCCCAGATATGCCAGGTCTTTTGATTTTCCAAGAGAAACAGATTTTAAAGTTCACAACACTTCTTAACCAGTTTGCCACACCTGAATTGTATTTTGAAGGCTCTGTGTGTGACTGTGTCTGTGTTGGAGGAGGGGGTGGCAGAGGGAGAGAGCCTGGTATGGTGAGAGGCAGAGGTACATGATGGAGCGGAAGCTGCATAGCACAGAAAAATCTGCTCAGAGAACAGCAGGTGGCTGCTTTATTGACAGTCCAGTTTCATCTAAGAGTTGTGAGAGAGAAGGCTGGAATGGGCCTCCAGCAGAGCCTTAAATATCAACATTAAGAGTGAAATGGTTTAATAAGATGGGATGCATGAAGGTTTTTGGAGCACAGGTTAGAAGGTAATGGATGATCCAATGAGAAATAATAGCCAGCCAGAAGAAAAATCTCCCAGAAGAGACCCACTTGGCTCACTGGACCTACAAAGCTTCACTTCCTGCCTTGGGGCACAAGTCACCTTTCATTCCCTGTCCCACACTTAATGACATCAACTCCAAACTGCTCTGTACCTTTGCTTATTCTGCTTTGACTAGTATATATTTCTGAGAGTTAGGCCTCCAGAAAGTAGGCTTTGAACCTTCCTTAGATGTTCTTCCTTTAACTGAATTGTAACCATCTCACTAGACAGTGAACTCCTGGCTTAGTAGTCATTCAATTGAAAGTTTTAATGAAGAAAGGCCAAGAAGGAAGTACAGAAAGAAGGTTAGAGAAAGAGGTAAGAATTTAGTTCTGGAAAGTTTTTAGGTTGGCTGTCAGCTTCCGTGGCAACCTAGCTAGAGTCCCACCTAGAACGTCATTTTCCCTGTCTGCCATCCCTCTCCCTCTTCTTCAGTCTTCTCTATTCTTTGGAAAGCCCTTGCTCATTGCATAATTCATTCTTCAGCCTTGCACATAGCACACACATTTGTTGAATGAATTAAATAGGTAGTGAAAGGACAGATGTATAACATACCATCAAACTCTAAGCAATCAGATTCTCATGGTCTGAAGGAACCTGGGAAGGCCACTTACCTCATCCTCCTCTAAATTGGATGATTATTTTGTGATGACCAGATTCTTCTATTATGTTCTTTGAAGTATAAAATACACATAGAATCTATATGGTTTTAGAAAACTAATGTCATTTTCAACTTTTAAGTCACCCAAAACTCTGTGTTTTCCCCCTTAAAAGCATATCTGGAACATTTTTAGGACTTGGCAGACTTTAAAACAGACTTTTTTTTATATATCAGTTTTGTGACCAAGCAATTCCATATCCTCCACAAGTCAGTGAAGTTTTTGGGAAGAGATGTGAAGTTGGTAATTTGGAGAGACTTCTCTATATGATTTGAAAGGTAGACACCTGGGTCACAGAGACCACTTGGTGTCCCTGAGAGTCAAGGGTACTCTTGTAATAGTCCAAGTTGAAAGAAATGTTTAAAGCAGGGCTATGGAGTAGGGAGTGCAGGGAGGAAAGAAGTAAGAGATACTGTGGTAGCAGTGGACAGGCCTGGAGACACATCAGATTTGAGGTGCAAGCAAGAGAGGAAACAAGATGATGGAGGTTTCCAGCCTAGGTGACTAGGAGGTGTGAGGGAGAAGACGATTAATTTGCTTTAGGAAGTGCTGATCTTGAGATGCTTGGAATATCTGGGTGAAAAATATAACGGGAGATTGAATATCTGTGTCTGAAGTGTAGAAGATATTGAAGAAGGAACTCAATATTTGTGCCACTCTTTGCCAGATGCTTTATATACGTTAGATGTATACTAGTCTGCTTGGGCTGCCATAACAAGATATCTGACTTAGTGGCTTAAACAGCAGATGTTTATTTTCTCACAGTTCTGGAGACCAGAAACCCATGTTCAAGGTTCCAGCAGAGATGGTTTCCAGTGAGGAATATCTTCCTACGTTCCAGACATCTGCCTTCTCACTTGGCCTTTCCTCACTCCATGCACAGGAGCAGAGAGAGAGATTTCATTCTCTAGTGTCTCTTAAAAGGATACCAGTCTAGTCCTATTAGATTAGGACCCCACCCTTCTGACCTTATTTAACCTGAATTCCATCCTTAAAGGCCCTATCTACCAGTACAGTCACACTGGGGGTTAGGGCTTTCCCATATGACTTTGGGGAGGAAACAATTCAGACCCCAATAGATATTTCCTATTATAAACAGAGAATTCTAGTAATTTACTCAACGTTAAACAGGACCAAAAGGTCCATGTCCTTTTGAATGCCCCTATTTAAAATCTTGTTACCACATCCTAGACCATGTGAGATGAATCCACTTTTATGGCTATCAGAAACAAAAGTAACAACCCCATCCTCTTTGACCTCAGAGAGAGAGGAGACATGAAGAATAGGGACAATAAGAATGAGTGTTGACTCTATACACAGCCTTCAGCTCTCCTGACTCCCTGGCTGAGTCTACCTTGGTTGCATAGATTCCCATAAGTCTGGATTTATTTGTACCTTAAGAACCAAAGGATCATGAGAAGACAGGGAAACACACAGCAGATGAAGGAGCAAGGTAAAAACCCACCAGACCAAACAAATGAAGAGGAAATAGGCAGTCTACCTGAAAAAGAATTCAAAGTAATGATAGTAAAGATGATCCAAAATCTTGGAAATAGAATGGAGAAAATATAAGAAACATTTAACAGGGACCTAGAAGAACTGAAGAGCAAACAAACTGATGAAAAACATAATGAAATTAAAAAGTCTCTAGAAGGAATCAATAGCAGAATAATTGAGGCAGAAGAACGGATAAGTGACCTGGAAGATAAAATAGTGGAAGTAACTACTGCAGAGCAGAATAAAGAAAAAAGAATGAAAAGAATTGAGGACAGTCCCAGAGACCTCTGGGACAACATTAAACACACCAACATTTGAATTATAGGGGTTCCAGAAGAAGAAGAGAAAAAGAAAGGGACTGGGACTTACCTGGTGGCACAGTGATTGAGAATTCGCCTGCCAATGCGGGGAACATGGGTTCGAGCCCTGGTCTGGGAAGATCCCACATGCCGCGGAGCAACTAAGCCCATGCGCCACAACTACTGAGCCTGTGTGCTAGAGCCCGCGAGCTACAACTACTGAGTCCGAGTGCCACAACTACTGAAGCCTGTGTGCCTAGAGCCCATGCTCCACAACAAGAGAAGCCACTGCAATGAGAAACCCGTGTGCAATGAAGAGTAGCCCCCACTCGCTAGAAAAACCCACTCGCAACAACAAAAACCCAATGCAGCCAAAAATTAAAAAAAATTTCAATTAAAAAAATAAATAAATAAAAAGAAAGGGACTGAGAAAATATTTGAAGAGATTATAGTTCAAAACTTCCCTAATATGGGAAAGGAAGTAGTTAATCAAGTCCAGGAAGTGCAGGGAGTCCCATACAGCATAAATCCAAAGAAAAACGTGCCAAGACACATATTAATCAAACTATCAAAAATTAAATACAAAGAAAAAATATTAAAAACAGCAAGGGAAAAACAACAAATAATATACAAGGGAATCCCCATAAGGTAAACAGCTGATCTTTCAGCAGGAACTCTGAAAGCCAGAAGGGAGTGACAGGACATATGTAAAGTGGTAGATGGGAAAAACCTACAACCAAGATTACTCTACTCAGCAAGGAACTCATTCAGATTCAACAGAGAAATTAAAACCTTTACAGACAAGCAAAAGCTAAGAGAATTCAGCACCACCAAACGAGCTTTACAACAAATGCTAAAGGAACTTCTCTAGACAGGAAAAACAAGAGAAGGAAAAGACCCACAATAACAAACACAAAACAATTAAGAAAATGGTAATAGAAACATACATATCGATAACTACCTTAAATGTAAATGGATTAAATGCTCCAACCAAAAGACAGACTGGCTGAATGGATACAAAAATAAGCCCCGTATATATGCTGTCTACAAGTGACCCACTTCAGACCTAGGGACACATACAGACTGAAAGTGAGGGGATGGAAAAAGATCCCATGCAAATGGAAATCAAAAGAAAGCTGCAGTAGCAATTCTCATATAAGACAAAATAGACTTTAAAATAAAGACTATTACAAGAGACAAAGAAGGACACTACATAATGATCAAGGGATCAATCCAAGAAGAAGATATAACAATTATAAATACTTATGCACCCAACATAGGAGCACCTCAATACATAAGGCAAATGCTAACAGCCATAAAAGGGGAAATCGACAGTAACACAATCATAGTAGCGGATATTAACACCCCACTTTCACAATAGACATATCATCCAAAATGAAAATAAATAAGGGAACACAGGGCTTCCCTGTTGGTGCAGTGGTTGAGAGTCTGCCTGCCAATGCAGGGGACACAGGTTCGTGCCCTGGTCCGGGAAGATCCCACATGCCGTGGAGCGGCTAGGCCCGTGAGCCATGGCCGCTGAGCCTGTGGGTCCGGAGCCTGTGCTCCACAACGGGAGAGGCCACAATAGTGAGAGGCCTGCGTACCGCAAAAAAAATAAATAAATAAAAATAAAAAATAAGGGAACACAGGCTTTACATGATACATTAAACAAGATGGACTTAATTGATATTTATAGGACATTCCATCCAAAAACAACAGAATACACTTTCTTCTCAAGTGCTCACAGAATGTTCTCCAGGATCATGTCTTGGGTCTCAATTCAAGCCTTGGTAAATTTAAGAAAATTGAAATCATATCAAGTATCTTTTCTGACCACAACACTATGAGACTAGATATCAGTGACAGGAAAAAATCTGTAAGAAATACAAACACATGGAGGCTAAACAATACACCACTTAATAACCAAGAGATCACTGAAGAAATCAAAGAGGAAATCAAAAATATCTAGAAACAAATGACAAAACACAATGACCCAAAACCTATGGGATGCAGCAAAAGCAGTTCCAAGAGGGAAGATTATAGCAACACAATCCTACCCCAAGAAACACAAAACATCTCAAATAAACAACCTAATCTTACACCTAAAGTAATTAGAGAAAGAAAAACAAAAAAAACCCAAAGTTAGCAGAAGGAAAGAAATCATAAAGATCAGATCAGAAATAAATGAAAAAGAAATGAAGGAACCAATAGCAAAGATCAATAAAACTAAAAGTTGGTTCTTTAAGAAGATAAACAAAATAGATAAACCATTAGCCAGACTCATCAAGAAAAAAAGAGAGAAGACTCAATAGAATTAGAAATGAAAAAGGAGAAGTAACAACTGACACTGCAGAAATATAAAGGATCATGAGAGATTACTACAAGCAACTATATGCCAATAAAATGGACAACTATATGCCAATAAAATGGACAACCTGGAAGACATGGACAAATTCTTAGAAAAGCACAACCTTCCGAGACTGAACCAGGAAGAAACAGAAAATATAAACAGACCAATCACGAGCACTGAAATTGAGACTGTGATTAAAAATCTTCCAAGAAACAAAAGCCCAGGACCAGATGGCTTCACAGGCGAATTCTATCAAACATTTAGAGAACAGCTAACACCTATCCTTCTTAAACTCTTCCAAAATAGAGCAGAGGGAGGAACACTCCCAAACTCATTCTACGAAGCCACCATCACCCTGATACCAAAACCAGCCAAAGGTGTCACAAGAAAGAAAATTACAAGCCAATATCACTGATGAACATAGATGCAAAAATCCTCAACAAAATACTAGCAAACAGAATCCAACAGCACATTAAAAGGATCGTACACCATGATCAAGTGGGGTTTATCCCAGGAATGCAAGGATTCTTCAGTATACACAAATCAATCAATGGGATACACCATATTAACAAATTGAAGGACAAAAAACATATGATCATCTCAATAGATGCAGAAAAAGCTTTTGACAAAATTCAACACCTATTTACGATAAAAAACTCTTCAGAGAGTAGGCATAGAAGGAACCTACCTCAACATAATAAAGGCCATATACGACAAACCGACAGCCAACATGGTTCTCAATGGTGAAAAACTGAAAGCATTTCCTCTAAGATCCGGAACAAGACAAGGTTGTCCATTCTCACCACTATTATTCACCATAGTTTTGGAAGTTTTAGCCACAGCAATGAGAGAAGAAAAAGAAATAAAAGGAATCCAAATCGGAAGAGAAGAAGTAAAACTGTCACTGTTTGCAGATGACATGATACTACACATAGAGAATCCTATAGACGCTACCAGAAAACTACTAGAGCTAATCAATGAATTTGGTAAAGTAGCAGGATACAAAATTAATGCACAGAAATCTCTGGCATTCCTATACCCTAATGATGAAAAATCTGAAAGAGAAATTAAGGAAACACTCCCATTTACCACTGCAACAAAAAGAATAAAATACCTAGATATAAACCTACCTAAGGAGACAAAAGACCTGTATGTAGAAAACTACAAGACACTGATAAAAGAAATTAAAGATGATACAAACAGATGGAGAGATATACCATGTTCTTCACTTGGAAGAATCAACATTGTGAAAATGACTCTACTACCCAAAGCAATCTACAGATTCAATGCAATCCCTATCAAAATACCAGTGGCATTTTTCACAGAACGAGAACAAAAAATTGATACTTATTATCAAAGACAAAAAGCAGAGAAATAGAAGTGAAAGTTCTATCAGTTCCTCTCTATGGCTCTTCAAAGAATTGATAATGTGAAGTCATAGAAAAGTGCTGCCTGCTGAATGCACACAAGGTCATGAGTTTGTCTGCATCAAATCGCGAGGACTGATTTTAAAAGATAACATTATGGGAAAGCAAGAGCTTCTTCTCTCAACTAAGGGAGGCACATTGGTGCCAGTTCCCACCAAAAAACCCAAAATCTCAGTTTCCAGGTCAGTTTAAGGAGAAGAATGCATTTGTTCTGAGAAGGCAAACTCCAAGCAAGGCAACACTCAGCAGGGAGGGATGATCTACCTGGACCAAAAGGGCTACAGAGAGAGGACCAGCTGCTTAGATAGAGTTCAGATGGATAAGATGAACAGAGCCCAAGACAGGGGACTCAACTGAACGGGAAAGAGAAGAAGTGATCTGAAAAAAATGGACCTGATTGAATTTGAAGAGCAGGAAAAAGAAAAAGAACATTGGGTCTGAAAGAAGATGGGCTTTGGGAGCTGGGAGAGAATCTAGGACTAAGGAAAGGTTGATGATCCATCTCTGTCAGGGAACTGCCTTTTTTGGCCTTTCCTGAGTAGGGATGGTGTCACTCAGGAGCCTGAGGCTTCCTGAGATTAACGGGATCTACTTTAAATCAGGGGCCACTGAATGATTTCTCATTTACCCAGCCCAGTTGATTCTTCTCAGTAGGTCATTTTTACAGTCAAATCCACAGCGGTCCCAGAGGCCTCTTTCTGTGTGGTCACATGTTATTTAGCCCCCACTTACCCTTTCCAGCTAACCACTGCAAACATCACTCTGAGCCAGGCAGGGGTGAGGAGCTGTGACATCTCAGCTTCCTTGGCTGCTCCTATCCTCAGTGATCACTCACCAATAGCAACATCTTAAACCTGCATAGCACTTGATATCATTGTCTTCAGTTCTCTCATTCAGTCTTGGCTGCATCTCTAGGTTGATTCATTGTCCTCATTATATTTAGAAAGAAACTAGAGCTCAAATGGATTGAGTGCTCTGGAAGAGCCTGGATATGAACCCATATCTTCTTCCCCCCAGCTCAGGGCTCTTCCCACATTACACACATCTCTGTGCATCCACAGCACCATTATACCACACCGTGTAATGCAGCCCCCTTCATGCCTTTTCTTTTTATATTCACCAGCATGGGTACTAGGGTCTTCTTAATTGGGTTATCAGTTTTCTAAGGATACAAATCAAGTCTCATATTTCTGCTTTGTCAAATGAGTAATGCTCTGTTAAACACTCGATACTTGTCTAAGTATTTTATTTTTTAATCCATTACAAAATATAGAAAATATAAAATTATAAGAAACCAAGATGAATAACACAACATATGTTCTTCATGGCATGTTGAAAACCTGTTAGTGATCAGGGACCTCTCTGGTGGTCCAGTGGTTAAGAATCCGCCTTCCAATGCAGGAGATGTGGGTTCCATCCCTGGTCGGGGAACTAAGGTCCCACATGCCATGGGGCAACTAAGCTCATGCGCCACAACTAGAGAGAAGCCTGCTCGCCACAACAAAGAGCCTGAGTGCTGAAACAAAAGATTCCATGTGCCGCAACTAAGACCCAACGCAGCTAAAAATAAATAAATACTTTTTAAAAAAGAAAGAAAATCTATTAGTGATCATACTGAGTCATTAGCGGTAGTTTTCAAAGCCCTATTCATTGCATAGTCTCTGAGACCACTGAGGGCTTCAACATGTTTTTTTTGTGTGTCAGAATTCCTTTAGAAGAGATTAGATTTGGCTTCTACCAACCTATGTGCCAATGCCACAGTCAGCCTATGGTTCATGAAATTCTTGAATTTCATGCCCCAAATCATTCTGCTTCTGATGAATGACAATGAGAATACTGGATGAAGAACCATCCAGTTAAAAGGGATGAACAACTCATCCCTTTTAAATCAATATCAAATTGTACTCTCAGCTTCCATCTACAATAGCAAACAATATGTTTTTCTTCAATCCCAAAGATTCAGTTATACACTCATAACTTGCTTCTATCATTTTTATTGGCCATAATAAAGAGAATCAATTTTTTAGTCCAGTTAAACATGGAGGATTTGTCCACCCAGTTGTATTCTGAAACACTGGGAGGGTAGCATTGCCTTCTTGCAATGCTGTGTAACTTTTAGAGCTAAATCATCACAGTTGATTTGAGAACAAAGTAAAGGAAGAGTGAGAAATCGCAGGCATTTTTCTAAATGCATAGTCCAGGGTTTAAAGTTGAAATTTCTACATTCAAAACAAAGCAGTGATTGCACGTCATACTCATCAAACTGTATGCATTAACTATGTGCAGTTTTTATATATCAATTATACCTCAATAAAGCTGCTAAAACAAAGTGAATGATCCTATACATTTCACCTTGAGAGTTACTGAGAAGAAAAGGGAAAAACAGAAACAACAGTTTTCATTAGAATCAGAAACTATTTTTGAAGTCTAATTGGCTCCAGAGGAAACACTTGGGGTAAGATACTAGGAGTAGAAGATTTCTTTGGGGCCAGTGGTCACCTTTAAGAAATTCATCAGATCTCTAGGTTGATACTGTCAGAATCAAGTTGAATTGTACCACATCTAGCTGGTGTCTGAGAATTGTTTGGTGGTGTGGGGAACCCTCCCACACATCAGAATTGGCGACCAGAATCCTAAGGCCCAAAAGATAATAATGAGTTGGCCATATGATGAGTGGGGCAGAGGAGCTTTTAAGAATGAGTGACTGGGGGGCAGAAGAGGAACCAAGATGGTGGAGTAGAAGGACGTGCTCTCACCCCCTCTTGTGAGAACACCAGAATCACAACTAGCTGCTGGGCAATCATCTACAGGAAGACACTGGAACTCACCAAAAAAGATACCCCACATCCAAACACAAAGGAGAAGCCACAATGAGACGGTAGGAGGGGCACAATCGTAGTAAACTCAAATCGCATAACTGCTGGGTGGGTGATTCACAGACTGGAGAACACTTATACCACAGAAGTCCACCCACTGGAGTGAAGGTTCTGAGCCCCACGTCAGGCTTCCCAACCAGGGGATCCAGCAACGGGAGGAGGAATTAATTCCTAGAGAATCAGACTTTGAAGCCCAGTGGGATTTGATTGCAGGACTTCAACAGGACTGGGGGAAACAGAGACTCCACTCTTGGAGGGCACACACAAAGTAGTGTGTGCATCAGGACTCAGGGGAAGGAGCAGTGACCCCAGGGGAGACTGAACCAGACCTACCTGCTAGTGTTGGAGGGTCTCCTGCAGAGGAGGGGGGTGGCTGTGGCTCACCGTGGGGACAAGGACACTGGCAGCAGAAGTTCTGGGAAGTACTCTGTGGTGTGAGCCCTCCCAGAGTCTGCCATTAGCCCCATCAAAGAGCCCAGGTAGGCTCCAGTGTTGGGTTGCCTCAGGCCAAACAACCAACAGGGAGGGAACCCAGCCCCACCCATCAGCAGTCAAGCGGATTAAAGTTTTACTGAGCTCTGCCCACCAGAGCAACAGTCAGCTCTACCCACCATCAGTCCCTCCCATCAGGAAACTTGCACAAGCCTCTTAGATAGCCTCATCCACCAGAGGCAAGACAGCAGAAGCAAGAAGAAGTACAATCCTGCAGCCTGTGGAACAAAAACCACATTCACAGAAAGACAGACAAGATAAAAAGGCAGAGGGCTATGTACCAGATGAAGGAACAAGATAAAACCCCAGAAAAAAAACTAAATGAAGTGGAGATAGGCAACCTTCCAGAAAAAGAATTCAGAATAATGATAGTGAAGATGATCCAGGACCTCGGAAAAAGAATGGAGGCAAAGATCAAGAAGATGCAAGAAATGCTTAACAAAGACCTAGAAGAATTAAAGAACAAACAAACAGAGATGAACAATACAATAACTGAAAGGAAAACTACACTAGAAGGAATCAATAGCAGAATAAATGAGGAAGAAGAACGGATAAGTGACCTGGAAGACAGAATTGTGGAATTCACTGCTGCGGAAGAGAATAAAGAAAAAGGAATGAAAAGAAATGAAGACAGCCTAACAGACCTGGGGGACAACATTAAATGCAACAACATTCGCATTATAGGGGTCACAGAAGGAGAAGAGAGAGAGAAAGAACCAGAGAAAATATTTGAAGAGATTATAGTGGAAAACTTCCCTAACATGGGAAAGGAAATAGCCACCCAAGTCCAGGAAGCACAGTGAGTCCCATACAGGATAAACCCAAGGAGAAACATGCCAAGACACACAGTAATCAAATTGGCAAAATTAAAGACAAAGAAAAATTATTGAAAGCAGCAAGGGAAAAATGACAAATAATATACAAGGGAACTCCCATAAGGTTAACAGCTGATTTTTCAGCAGAAACTCTACAAGCCATAAGGGAGTGGCATGATATACTTAAAGTGATGAAAGGGAAGAACCTACAACCCAGATTACTCTACCCAGAAAGGATCTCATTCAGATACGATGGAGAAATCAAAAGCTTTACAGACAAGCAAAAACTAAGAGAATTCAGCACCACCAAACCAGCTCTACAACAAATGCTAAAGGAACTTCTCTAAGTGGGAAACACAAGAGAAGAAAAGGACCTACAAAAACAAACCCAAAACAATTAAGAAAACGGCCATAGGAACCTACATATTGATAATTACCTTAAACGTGAATGGATTAAATGCAGCAACCAAAAGACACAGGCTTGCTGAATGGATACTAAAACAAGACCCACATATATGCTGTCTACAAGAGACCCACATCAGACCTAGGGACACATACAGACTGAAAGTGAGGGGATGGAAAAAGATATTCCATGCAAATGGAAATCAAAAGAAGGAGGACTTATACTCATATCAGATAAAATAGACTTTAAAATAAAGAATGTTACAAGAGACAAGGAAGGACACTACATAATGATCAAAGGATCAATCCAAGAAGAAGATATAACAATTATAAATATATATGCACCCAACATAGGAGCCCCTCAATACATAAGGCAACTGCTAACAGCCAGAAAAGAGGAAATCAACAGTAACACAATAATAGTGGGGGAGTTTAACACCTCACTTACACCAATGGACAGATCATCCAAAATGAAAATAAATAAGGAAACAGAAGCTTTAAATCACACAATAGACCAGATAGATTTAATTGATATTTATAGGACATTCCATCCCAAAACAGCAGATTACACTTTCTTCTCAAGTGCGCACGGAACATTCTCCAGGATAGATCACATCTTGGGTCACAAATCAAGCCTCAGTAAATTTTAGAAAATTGTAATCATATCAAGCATCTTTTCTGATCACAACGCTATGAGATTAGAAATGAATTACAGGGAAAAAAAAGTAAAAAACAAAAACACATGGAGGCCAAACAATACGTTACTAAATAACCAAGAGATCACTGAAGAAATCAAAGAGGAAATCAAAAAATACCTAGAGAAAAATGACAATGAAAACACGATGATCCAAAACCTATGGGATGCACCAAAAGGATTTCTAAGAGGGAAGTTTATAGCTATACAAGCCTACCTCAAGAAACAAGAAAAATCTCAAGTAAACAATCTGACCTTACACCTAAAGGAACTAGAGAAAGAAGAACAAACAAAACCCAAAGTTAGCGGAAGGAAAGAAATCATAAAGATCAGAACAGAAATAAATGAAATAGAAACAAAGAAAACAATAGCAAAGATTAATAAAACTAAAAGCTGGTTCTTTGAGAAGATAAATAAAATTGATAAACCATTAGCCAGACTCACCAAGAAAAAGAGAGAGAGGACTCAAATCAATAAAATTAGAAATGAAAAAGAAGTTACAAAAGACACCGCAGAAATACAAAGCATCCTAAGAGATTACTACAAGCAACTCTATGCCAATAAGACAGACAACCTGGAAGAAATGGACAAATTCTTAGAAAGGTATAACCTTCCAAGACTGAACCAGGAAGAAACAGAAAATATGAACACACCAATCACAAGTAATGAAATTGAAACCGTGATTTAAAATCTTCCAGCAAACAAAAGTCCAGGACCAGATGGCTTCACAGGTGAATTCTATCAAACATTTAGAGAAGAGCTAACACCCATCCTTCTCAAACTCTTCCAAAAAATTGCAGAGGAAGGAACACTCCCAAACTCATTCTATGAGGCCACCATCACCCTGATACCAAAACCAAAGATACTACAAAAAAAGAAAATTACAGACCAATATCATTGACGAATATAGATGCAAAAATCCTCAACAAAATACTAGCCAACAGAATCCAACAGCACATTAAAAGGATCGTACACCACGATCAAGTGGGATTTATCCCAGGGATGCAAGGATTCTTCAATATACGCAAATCAATCAATGGGATACACCATATTAACAAATTGAAGAATAAAAACCATATGATCATCTCAATAGATGCAGAAAAAGCTTTTGACAAAATTCAACACCAATTTATGAAAAAAACTCTCCAGAAAGTGGGCACAGAGGGAACCTACCTCAACATGATAAAGGCATATACGACTAACCCACAACAAACATCATTCTCAATGGTGAAAAACTGAAAGCATTTCCTCTAAGATCAGGAATGAGACAAGGATGTCCATTCTCACCACTATTATTCAACATAGTTTTGGAAGTCCTAGCCACAGCAATCAGAGAAGAAAAGGAAATAAAAGGAATCCAAGAAGAAGTAAAGCAGATGACATGATACTATACATAGAGAATCCTAAAGATGCTACGAGAAAACTACTAGAGCTAATCAATGAATTTGGTAAAGTAGCAAGATACAATATTAATGCACAGAAATCTCTGGCATTCCTATACACTAATGATGAAAAAGCTGAAAGTGAAATCAAAAAAACATTCCCATTTACCATTGCAACAATAAAACAAGAATAAAATATCTAGGAATAAACCTACCTAAGGAGACAAAAGACCTGTATGCAGAAAATTATAAGACACTGATGAAAGAAATTAAAGATGATATAAATAGATGGAGAGATATATCATGTTCTTGGATTGGTAGAATCAACATTGTGAAAATGACTCTACTACCCAAAGCAATCTACAGATTCAATGCAATCCCAATCAAACTACAACTGGCATTTTTCACAGAACGAGAACAAAAAATTTCACAATTTGTATGGAAACACAAAAGACCCCGAATAGCCAAAGCAATCTTGAGAACGAAAAACGGAGCTGGAGGAATCAGGCTCCCTGACTTCGGACTATACTACAAAACTACAGTAATCAAGACAATATGGTACTGGCATAAAAACAGAAATATAGATCAATGGAACAGGATGGAAAGCCCAGAGATAAACCCACGCACATATGGTCACCTTATCTTTGATAAAGGAGGCAGGAATGTACAGTGGAGAAAGGACAGCCTCTTCAGTAAGTGGTGCTGGGAAAACTGGACAGCTACATGTAAAAGTATGAGATTAGAACACTCCCTAACACCATACACAAAAATAAGCTCAAAATGGATTAAAGACCTAAATGTAAGGCCAGAAACTATCAAAGTCTTAGAGGAAAACATAGGCAGGACACTCTATGACATAAATCACAGCAAGATCCTTTTTGATCCACCTCCTAGAGAAATGGAAATAAAAACAAAAATAAACAAATGGGACCTAATGAAACTTCAAAGCTTTTGCACAGCAAAGGAAACCATAAACAAGACCAAAAGACAACCCTCAGAATGGGAGAAAATATTTGCAAATGAAGCAACTGATAAAGGATTAATCTCCAAAATTTATAAGCAGCTCATGGAGCTTAATAACAAAAAAACGAACAACCCAATCCAAAAATGGGCAGAAGACCTAAATAGACATTTCTCCAAAGAAGATATACAGATTGCCAACAAACACATGAAAGAATGCTCAATATCATTAATCATTAGAGAAATGCAAATCAAAACTACAATGAGATATCATCTCACACCGGTCAGAATGGCCATCATCAAAAAATCTAGAAACAATAAATTCTGGAGAGGGTGTGGAGAAAAGGGAACACTCTTGCACTGCTGGTGGGAATGTGAATTGGTACAGCTACTATGGAGAACAGTATGGAGGTTCCTTAAAAAACTAAAACTAGAAATACCATATGACCCGGCAATCCCACTACTGGGCATATTCACTGAGAAAACCATAATTCAAAAAGAAAACCATGACTCAAAAAGAGTCATGTACCAAAATGTTCATTGCAGCTCTATTTACAATAGCCAGGAGATGGAAACAACCTAAGTGTCCATCATCGGATGAATGGATAAAGAAGATGTGGCACATATATACAATGGAATATTACTCAGCCATAAAAAGAAACGAAATTGAGCTATTTGTAATGAGGTGGATAGACCTAGAGTCTGTCATACAGAGTGAAGTAAGTCAGAAAGAAAGAGACAAATACCGTATGCTAACACATATATATGGAATTTAAGAAAAAAAAATGTCATGAAGAACCTAGGGGTAAAACAGGAATAAAGACACGACTTACTAGAGAATGGACTTGAGGATATGGGGAGGGGGAAGGGTAAACTGTGACAAAGCGAGAGAGAGGCATGGACATATATACACTACCAAACGTAAGGTAGATAGCTAGTGGGAAGCAGCCGCATAGCACAGGGAAATCAGCTTAGTGCTTTGTGACCACCTAGATGGGTGGGATGGGGAGGGTGGGAGGGAGGGAGACACAAGAGGGAAGAGATATGGGAACATATGTATATGTATAACTTATTCACTTTGTTATAAAGCAGAAACTAACACATCATTGTAAAGCAATTATACTCCAATAAAGGTGTAAAAAAAAAAAATTCATATGGTACCATGAATAGCCAAAGCAATCTTGAGAAAGAAGAGCAAAGATTGAGGCATCACACTTTTGGATGTCAAATTATATTACAAAGTTATAGTAATCAAAACAGTATGGTACTGGCATAAAAACAGACACATAGACCAACGGAACAAAAAGAGAGTTCAGAAATAAACCCACATATATATGGTCAAGTAAACTATGAAAAGGGTGCAAAGAATACACAATGTGGAAAGAATAGTGTCTTCAATAAATTATGTTGGGAAAACTGGATATCCACAAGCAACAGAATGAAATCAGATCCTTATCTTACACCATATGCAAAATCAACTCAAAATGGATAAAATACTTAAATGTAAGACCTGAAGCCACAAAACTCCTAGAAGAAAACATAGGGGAAAATTTCCCTAACATTGGCAATAATTTCTGGATGACACCAAGAGAGCAGGGCAACAAAGGTAAAAATAAAGTAGGACTACATCAAACCAAAAAGCTTCTGCACAGCAAAGGAAACAATTAACAAAATGAAATGACAACCTACTGGATGGGAGAAAATATTTGCAAACCATATATCTGATAAGGGGTTAACCTCCAAACTATACAAGGAAAAAGGAACTCATATAACTCAACAGCAAGAAAAAAAAATTCAATTTGAAAACAGGCAAAGGTCTGAATAGACATTTTTCCAAAGAAGGTTAGCAAATGGCCAACAGGTAAATGAAAAGGTGCTCAACATCACTAATGACCAGAGAAATGCAAATCAAAACCACAGTGAGATACCACCTCACACCTGTTAGGAGTATTAACAAAAAGACAAGAGATAACAAGCAACGGTCAGGATGTGGAGTGAAAGGAACTCTTGTATATTGCTGGTATGTAAATTGGTGTAGCAACTATGGAAAACAGTATGGAGGTTCCTCAAAAAATTAAAAATAGAACTACCATATGATCCAGCAATCCCACCTCTGTGCATATCCAAAGGAAATGAAATCAGGATCTTGAAGAGTTATGCACTCCAATATTCACTGAAGCATTGTTCACAATAGCAAGATATGGAAACAACCTAAGTTTTGATGAATGAATGAAGAAAATGTGATATATATGTGATGTATATATGTGTACATATGTATATGTGTGTGTGTGTATACACACACACACACACACACACACACACACACACACACACAAAGGAATACTATTCAGCCATAAAAAAGGAAATCCTGCCAGTTGTGACAACATGGATGAAACTGGAGGACATCACGCTAAGTAAAATAAGCCAGACACAGAAAGCAAATACTGTACGATCTCACTTCTATGTGGAATCTTAAAAACTCAAACTCAAAGCCATAGGGTAGAGCAGTGGTTACCAGGGGCGGAGGTAGGGAAAATCAGGACAGGTTGGTCAAAGGGTACAAACTTTCAGTTACAAGATGAACAAGTTCTGGATATCTAATGTACAGCATGATGATTATAGTTAATAATACTGTTTTGTATACTTGAAATTTGCTAATAGAGTAGATCTTAAGTGTTCTTGCCAAGCCAAAAAAAAAAAAAGGTAACTATGTGAAGTGATGGATGTGTTAACTTGCTTGATTGCAGTAAGCATGTCACAATGTATTTATACACCAAAACCTGATGTTGCACACCCCAAATATATGCCATTTTTATTTGTCAGTTATACCCTAATAAAGTTGGAGAGATCAAAAACCATATATACATATATATAGCTTTCTTCAATAAAAGTACAAAATATTCAGGAATAAATTTAACAAAATAAAGTGCAATGAAAACTACAAAACTCTTAAAATAAATTAGAAAAGATTTAGATAAATTGAATTATATCCCAGTTCCTTGTTTAGAGGACTTAATATTGTTAAGATAACAATATTCCCCAAGTTGATCTACAGCTTCAGTGCAATCCCTATCAAAATTCCAGCTTGCTTTTATTTTTTGCAGAAATTGACAAGTTGATCCTATAATTTATATGAAAATGCAATAACACAAAATAGCCAAAACATTCTTGAAAAATAAAGAACAAGGGCAGATTCACACTTCCCAATTCAAAACTTACTATAAAGTTACAGTAATCAAGACAGTGTGGCACTGACCAAAGATACACATATTGGTCAATGGAATAAAATTGAAAGTCCAGAAATAAACCCTTATATTTATGGTGAATTCACTTTTTACCAAGATGCCAAGACAATTCAATGGAGAAAGAATCTTCTTTTTAACAAATGGTTTCAGGACAACTGGATATTCATATGCAAAAGAATGCATTTGTATCCCCATATCACACCATACATAAAAATTAGCAGAATGGATCATAGGTCTAAATGAAGACTCAAATGACAAATTTCTTAGAAGAAAACATAGGAGTAAAATTTTGTGACTTTAGCATAGGCAACAGTCTTTTAGATATGTTACTAAAATCACAAGCAACAAAAGAAAAACAAATATATATATATATATATTGGGCTTGCTCAAAATTAAAAACTTTGGTGCTTCAGATATAACCATAAAAAAGTGAAAAGAGGGCTCCCCTGGTGGCGCAGTGGTTGAGAGTCCGCCTGCTGTTGCAGAGGACGTGGGTTCGTGCCCCGGTCCGAGAAGATCCCACATGCCGCGGAGCGGTTAGGCCCGTGAGCCATGGCCGCTGAGCCTGCTCCTCCGTTTCCTGTGCTCCGCAACGGGAGAGGCCACGACAGTGAGAGGCCCACGTACCGCAAAAAAAAAAAAAAAAAAAAAAAAGTGAAAAGACAACCCACCAAAGCAACAAAATATCCAGCCCCTTATCAGGAAGTATGAAGACATACAACTCAATAATGAAAAGAGAAATACTTTCTGGAGGACTTCCGGGAAGATGGCGGAAGAGTAAGACGCGGAGATCACCTTCCTCCCCACAGATACACCAGAAATACATCTACACATGGAAAAACTCCTACAGAACACCTACTGAACGCTGGCAGAAGACCTCAGACCTTCCAAAAGGCAAGAAACCCCCCACGTACCTGGTTAGGGCAAAAGAAAAAAATAAACAGAGACAAAAGGATAGGGACGGGTCCTGCATAGGGACGGGTCCTGCACCAGCGGGAGGGAGCTGTGAAGGAGGAAAAGTGTCCACACACTAGGAAGCCCCTTCGCGGGCGGAGACTGCGGGTGGCGGAGTGGGGGAGCTTCGGAGCCGCGGAGGAGAGCACAGCAACAGGGGTGCGGAGGGCAAAGCGGAGAGATTCCAGCACAGAGGATCAGGGCCGACCGGCACTCACCAGCCGAGAGGCTTGTCTGCTCACCCGCCGGGGCGGGCGGGGCTGGGAGCTGAGGCTCCGGCTTCAGTCAGAGGGCCGGGAGAGGACTGGGGTTGGCAGCGTGAACACAGCCTGCAGGGCGTTAGTGCACCGCGGCTAGCCGGGAGAGAGTCCGGGGAGAAGTCTGAACCTGCCGAGGAGACAAGAGACTCTTTATTTCCTGGTGCGCGAGGAGAGGGGATTAAGAACGCTGCTTAAAGGAGCTCCAGAGACTGGTGCGAGCCGCAGCTAAAAGTGCGGACCCTAGAGACAGACATGAGACGCTAAGGCCGCTGCTGCCGCCACCAAGAAGCCTGTGTGCACGCACAGGTCACTATCCACACCTCCCTTCCGGGGAGTCTGTGCAGCCCGCCTTTGCCAGGGTCCCGGGATCCAGGGACAACCCCCCCGGGAGAACGCACGGCGCGCCTCAGGCTGGCGCAACGTCACGCCGGCCTCTGCCGCCGCAGGCCCGCCCCGCACTCCGTGCCCCTCCCTCCCCCCGGCCTGAGTGAGCCAGAGCCTCCGAATCAGCGGCTCCTTTAACCCCGTCCTGTCTGAGCAAAGAACAGACGCCCTCCGGCGACCTACACGCACAGGCGGGGCCAAATCCAAAGCTGAGCCCCTGGAAGCTGTGAGAACAAAGAAGAGAAAGGGAAATCTCTCCCAGCAGCCTCAGAAGCAGCGGATTAAAGCTCCACAATCAACTTGATGAACCCTGCATCTGTGGAATACATGAATAGACAACGAATCATCCCAAATTAAGGAGCCGTGTGGATGAAAGGCTCTTGGTGCTGCAGCCAGGAGTTAGTGCTGTGCCTCTGAGGTGGGAGAGCCAACTTCAGGACACTGGTCCACAAGAGGCCTCCCAGCTGCACATAATATCAAACGGCGAAAATCTCCCAGAGATCTCCATCTCAACGCCAGCACCCAGCTTCACTCAACGACCGGCAAGCTACAGTGCTATGCCAAACAACTAGCAAGACAGGAACACAACCCCACCCATTAGCAGAGAGGCTGCCCAAAATCATAATAAGTCTACAGACACCCCAAAACACACCACCAGACGTGGACCTGCCCACCAGAAAGACAAGATCCAGCCTCATCCACCAGAACACAGGCACTAGTACCCTCCACCAGGAAGCCTACACAACCCACTGAACCAACCTTAGCCACTGGGGACAGACACTAAAAACAACAGGAACTATGAACCTTCAGCCTGCAAAAAGGAGACCCCAAACACAGTAAGATAAGCAAAATGAAAAGACAGAAAAACACACAGCAGATGAAGGAGCAAGATAAAAACCCACCAGACCTAACAAATGAGGAGGAAATAGGCAGTCTACCTGAAAAAGAATTCAGAATAATGATAGTAAAGATGATCCAAAATCTTGGAAACAGAATAGACAAAATGCAAGAAACATTTAACAAGGACCTAGAAGAACTAAAGATGAAACAAACAATGATGAACAACACAATAAATGAAATGAAAAATACTCTAGATGGGATCAATAGTAGAATAACTGAGGCACAAGAATGGATAAGTGACCTGGAAGATAAAATAGTGGAAATAACTACTGCAGAGCAGAATAAAGAAAAAAGAATGAAAAGAACTGAGGACAGTCTCAGAGACCTCTGGGACAACATAAATGCACCAACATTCGAATTATAGGGGTTCCAGAAGAAGAAGAGAAAAAGAAAGGGACTGAGAAAATATTTGAAGAGATTATAGTTGAAAACTTCACATTTTGTTGTGAAGCTGAAACTAGCATACCATTGTAAAGCAATTATACTCCAATAAAGATGTAAAAAATAAATAAATAAATAAAAAATAATGAAAAGATAAATAAGCTAAAATTTTTAATGGGTCAAAGATCTGAATATACATTTCTCAAAAGAAGATATATTATTGGCCAATAGCATGAGATAAGATACTCAACATCATTAGAAAAGTGCAAATCAAAACCACAATGAGATACCCCTTCACAAAGAGTATAATGTGTTGGCGAGGATATGGATAAAATGGAATCATATATTGCTGATAAAAATGTAAAATGGTACAGCCACTTTGGAAAACAATATGACATTTCCTCAAAATGCTAAAAACATAGAGTTACCATATGATCCAGCAATTCTCCTCCTAGTTATCTCCCCGAAAGAACTGAAAACATATGTATACACAAAAGTTTATACATGAATATTCATAACATCATTATTCATTATAGTCCCAACTCAAACTTCCATCATCTGATGAATGGATGAGCACAATGTGGTGTATCCATAAAATTGATTATTATTCAGCAACAAAAAGGAATAAAGTACTGATACTTGCTGCAATGTGGATGAATCTGGGGGGGAAAATGATACTAAGTGAAAGAAGTCTGTCACAAAATGGCACATATTGTATGATTCCACTCATATGAAATGTCCAGAATAGGCAAATCTATAAAGCAGAAAATAGGTGTGTTTACCCTGACTGGAAAGATGACGAGGGCAATGGGAAGTGACTACTAATGGAATGATGAAAATATTCTGAAATTGATTGTGGTGATGGTCTCAGAGCTCTCTGAATATTGCTAAACACCACTGACTTGTATGCTTTAAATGAGTGAATTGTATGGCATGCTAATTACATCTCAATAAAGCTGTAACAAGGAGGGAAGGAAGGAAGGAAGGGAGACGGGGAGGGATGGAGGGAGGAATGGAGGAAAGAAAGAATGAAAAGCATGCAATGATGGACTTTAAGGCAGTAGATGATCCCACCTATGTTAAAGAGAAATAATTCTAGCTAGAGAATTGGGGAACTGGTGGGGGGATGGGAGTTAGACTAGAGGTAAAGAGATTAGGTAGGAAGCAGTCACTACAGTCCATACGGGAGGTGTTGAAAGCCTGAGCCAGGGCAGAGCAGTGAGAACAAGTTGGAGATATTTTGGAAACTATCCCAAGGTGGCAAAGTTTCTATGAAACAAACATTCCGTGTTCTGCATGAGAGTAAATGGCATGAGTATAAATTAACTCAGTGCTTGGGGAAGTAGCTTAATAACGTTAAAAAGGTCTTAAAATGTTCGTACGCTTTGGCCCATTTCTAAGTCCCTATATTAAGAAAAATATTTTTAATGTTTTAAGCACAAAATATGTACTATGGCATTATTTATGCCCTCAACCTAAATGCCCAAGAATAGTGGACTAATTAAGGAAATGGTGGTATATCCATACAATTAAATATTACACAGTCAATGAAATACTTAAAACGTGAAATTATATAGGAAAATATGTTATAATATTAAAGAAAATGGAAATAAAACAGGAAATTGCACTTACAATGTGCTCTAAATGTAAAAATGTCTAATGTAATTAGTAAATGTTTACTAATTGTTTTTTCTGCATATTGTTATGAGTTTTATTTGTGTATCAAACTTTATTTTCTAAAAAAGATAGTTCATTACTTTCATCAAAAAATATGTTGTATTTCCTTTTTTTAGCAAAACAATAGCCCTATTATTCTTAGATTTGAAGGACAATTCCATAGCCATCCTTCACACCTTCTCCAGGGTTTCCTGGAACATATATTTTGCGTGGCAGGGGTTGGATCCCACTTTTGTGCTATCTTCATCCACCCTATCTCAGCTGTAGCCCGAGTCTTTCATGTCCTACAGTTTGATTCCCAGAGAATCCCTCTGGTGTTTGTCCTTTGATAAATAAAGCCAGTCCCACTGAAATCTGCCCTCATCTCCCACCTGTAGAGAATGGCAAGTACTCACTCTCTCTCTGTCCAGAGTGGTGGTCCCGTCAGGCAGAGGAGAAAGCGGGACTTGCCACCAGATGGAGCCCAGGCTCCCAGTAATGGGGAGACTGCCTTGAGCCTGCCTCTTTGCCCGTCCCCAAAAGTGAGTGTGCAGAACAGGTGACTTCATGTACCCACCACCTCACGTGGAATGAACTTATTTTTAAATTCAGTTCAACTCATTACTGAATGTGTACCACAGTCAGACCCAGTTCTGAAGCTGGGTACAGAGGACGTGTAGGGGAATACAGAAGACTTCTGAGATCAGGTCACAGCAGTTGGAAAGCTTACCACCCGCACGAAGCTTCCTTCTAGTGTCCAAAGCCTTTTACTACCATGCCTTCCAAGCCTCGCCCATCATCAGTTAGAAAGCCGATAAAAAATTTTTAAATAAATTAAAATATTAATTAATTAAAAGTAAATGATAGCCAACCAATTACTCTGCCAGGCAGCGGGTTTTCCAAGTACCACCTCTAACTCATGGAACATCCTTGCTGTGGAGTCCACATCTTCTTCCCTAGAACTTCCAGCCATGGTTCTATTCCCAGAAGCCATCTCCAAACAAGTCTACCCCCTTTCCCATTACACGCCCAGCCTCCCTGCCCCCGAGTTCTGCAACCCCTCGCCTCCGAGCGCATCAACCTCCTCCAGACAACCCCTTAGGTGTCCAGATTCGGGTTTTCTTATCCTGGCCTCCCTCTCTCTGGCTGCCCTCCTCCCACTACACACTGACAATCTCCAGGCCTAAGTGTGGCTGGCACCTGACTCACCTCAGTGCCCAACTGCACCCGGCACAGAGTGACGTTCAGCCAAGTCTGTGGAAGAAGCCAATGCCCACGGAAGTCTCTGCGCTCCACAGTACCAGCTCAGGTGTCACCCCTCCAAAAGCTTTCCTGACTCCCCAGGTGGGCTCCTCTTCCCTCTGTAGACTCCCAGAGCACCCCTGCTCTCAGTAATCACAGCATGGCTAAGTGCCCCAGTCGCGCGGCCTCCCTCTAACCCTGGGGACTTGGTGAGAGCAGGAACTGTGTCTGGTTTTCCAGGCATCCCTGGAGTCCAACCCTAATGCCTCACAAGGGCCTGGCAGTGAGGGAAGCCGAGGCAGGAGGGAAGGGTGAAGAGAAACTGAGTGAGAGAATGAATAGAGGGAGGGAGGAGGGGATAGCAGCTGAGGTGGCCCCAGTCCCCTGACTGCCAAAACAGAGGCCAAGTGTAGGAGGTGAGGTGCAGGAACGGGCGCGCTTACCGAGTCCGAGGCGGGTCCGGCGAGGTCAGAGCTCCGGGAGGGCGGGGCCGGGGGCAGGGCGGGCAGGAGGAGGAGGGGGGCGGCAGGGGCCCCGGACGCTCAGAGGCAGGAAGCTACCGCGCGGGGTGGGCGGGGGGCGGAGACCGGCGTACCGGCGGGCCAAGGCTCTCAATGCTCGCTGCGCCCGCGCCGCGCGGTCCTCGCTGCGCGCCACCATGCCGTCCTACACCGTCACCGTGGCCACCGGCAGCCAGTGGTTCGCGGGCACCGACGACTACATCTACCTCAGCCTCGTGGGCTCCGCGGGCTGCAGCGAGAAGCACTTGCTGGACAAGCCCTTCTACAACGACTTTGAGCGCGGCGCGGTGAGGACGCCCGGCCCTGACGGGCTGGGGTGGCCGGGACAGGGTGCGGACGTCGGGGCGGCTGGGACCCAAGTTCGGGGGCGAGCGGCTCTGAGAGGCCACTTAACTGGGCAAGCGCTGTGACCACCATTACTTGTGCCCCATTTCCTAGGACTCCACAGGTGGCACCTCAGCTGTGGGGAGAACGCGCAGGGCTGGGGGTCCAGAGGCCTGAGTTCCATCCGGCCCTGACCACTAGCTCACTCTGCCCCCTCTCTGGGCCTCAGTTTCCCCAAATGTAAAGTACAAGGGTTGGCTTCAGGCTGGTCTAGGAGTTCGAGCCGGTGGCCCAGAGTGGCACTAGCTTATGTCTCCACACCTGGGCAGCTCACATTCTCAGGAGAGGTCCCCAGAGGAATGCAGAGGGAAAGAACGAGAGACCCAGGCCAGGAGAAGCCTTTTGCAAACCTGGAGGTCGTCGCTGGCTCCCAGCAGTGTGTACACCAGGGAGCACTCCCACCCTGAGTGTGAGGGCTCAGAAGAGCAAGAGGGAGGAGGGCTTCCCCTCTCCCCTCCTCACCAGAGACCCTGGAGCCTGCGAGTTCAGGGAGCAAAGGGAGCGTGTTGACTGCACGTCTAGTCTGTGATGCCAGGCGCTGTGTGAGGATTCATTCAGAAGTGGGCTCCCCATGCTGACCTGGCGTGAATTCCAGCCTGTAGCTTTCTCTGTGAGCAGCACAGCAGGTGGCGATCCTCGCCAAGTGTTTGGTGTGATGTGCCCAGTCCACTGGGCTTATTAAGTGCTCATTACTTAAGTGCTCATGAAGTGACAGCTCCAACACACTACAGGTGCCCAGGAAATATCTGTTCCCTTCTGCCACCCCCAGCTTCTGAACTGGACCAAAAGGACTTAGATTTCACAAAGCTGTCTTTTTTATCTCTTCATTATTTGGTTGAACCATAAGGAATTGCTCATAGTTGACTATTTTTGACAAAACTGGCAATTTGATATGGTTCAACCAAATACTTCTTGGATAATATTCATGAAGCGTGTTTTAGGTCTGCAGAGCCTAAAGTAAGCAAATAATAGCCCACTCCTTTTCCAGATTCCAAACTCAAAGTGAGCTTGATTCCTACCCAGGAGCCTCAGAACCTCGCTATAAGCCCATCTGACACTTAGCCAAGTTCGTCATATTAATGTGGCTAGAGTACCCTTCTAGAAGAGTTAGGTGTTGAGTATAAGAACTACCTCCTATTGTTTGGTTTCCCCAACCAGGGAACTGGCCCAGAGGATGGTGGTGCAGGAGGGCTAATGAGTCATCCATTTGGGATAATGACACCCTCGGCCATTCTGAAGCACCATCAGAAATAATTATTTCCATTATTTCATGGATTCCCCCAACACTTATGGGAGGAGAACAGGTTACAGACTTCTCTGCCTTTATAAGTGGTCCACAGTGGGTCCGTTCTCCTCCACATACGACACACATCAGTGTGCAGCATAAGCAGCCGGGTGTGGCTTCTCAGACGGGAGGTACGGCGGTGTGACCATAAAAGGGTCGTTAGAAGAGGGGTGCAAGCATCCCTCTGTTCATTATTTCCCCACCCTGAGAATTCATTCAAATGACATTATGATTAAACACTTCAGTGAGAGTCCCAGCAGCAAATTTCAGGAGAGATTTGCATGTCACATTTCCATTGTGGTGAGAGGGGGCAGGTCAGGAGGGGCACTGCAGGGGAATCGCTGGCTCCAAAAGGCTCTTTGAAAAAACTCATCTTTTGAGAAAGCTTCTGCTTATGCAAAGTTACTCCACACTTGGTCTTGCACAGCCCAGATCTACTTCCTCAATCTCCAGCCAATGTCTCTTAAGGACAATCCGTCCCATTTGGGTAAAGGTGAAGGAGAAATCTTAGAGGAAATACTTGCAGAGACGATAAGGCTAACCCATTTTACCCGAAAAGTGTTACAATCATTATAGATAATAACAGTTACAGTAACAACAATAAAGACTTTTTCTGGGCAACCAATTCAGTCATTTCCAGCTCATTGGCAGGTCAATACCGCATTCTCCCATGCAAAATTCAGTCCTATAATGGATGGGACTGATTTTTTTCTCAATAAATTGAGTCACAAATCCCTGGTTATTCTCATCAGAGTTCTGCCAAGTGATTCAGGACAGGATTGGGAATTGGGGTCCTTCGCAGGTGAGATTGTCCTGTCAAGCGTCACGCCATCTGCTGGGAAAGCCCAGGCGGTGGACCCACATAGCCCAGAGACGTAGCCCAAATTTAGCAAATTGATTTGTTTCTTTGGCTCTGTCGATTTAAAGTAATTCAAGGCCCGATGGGATAACTTTCACAGATCCAAAGATTTCTGGGAAATCTTACCTGACCCTTTTTCATTCCCTGGCAGCACTTTTAGGAAAGCGAAAGGCAATAGGGTGATCCTTAGTATATCACCCTTGAATGTACTCAGTACGTGTGAACGAATCTTACAACTATACTTCTTAAATATTTTCTGTGAATATTCTTACAATATATTCATGAAGAATGTATTCTAGAATACCGCCTTCTCAGAAATGGTAATATAGTACTGAAGAGTAAATATTTCCTTCTGACACTCAATCTCACTATCCCCCACCTTCCCTCTCTGTCCCATCTCTTCCCTACATTCTGCCTCTTCTTCCTCCTTCTCTTCCTTCCTCTGCTCCCTATTCCCCAAAATTCCCCATGTCCCTCATTTCTCTCTTGCTTACTGCTCCAATTTCTCCCTTCTGCTGTCTCCTAGATTCCCCCAGCTCCCCCATTCTTTGCTCCCTCAGCCTCCCTAACCACTGCCCCTTTTCTCCCTCTCTCTGCCCCAGCCTCTCCCTTGTCCACCCCTTAATCATCTCCCTCTGTCTCTACTCCACAGCCCCCCCCACCACCCACCAGCCCCTCACTAGCCCCCTCCAGGACAGGCAGTCCAGGCTGGACCACATCATGACTCTTCTCTGTCCTTGCTCTAGCAGGGATCTGGGGCAGAAACAAATGAAACCTTTCTTTAAATGCTGATATAAAGATCAAGCAGGATTTCCCTGGTGGTGCAGTGGTTAAGAATCCACCTGCCAATGCAGGGGACACGGTTCGAGCCCTGGTCCAGGAAGATCCCACATGCCACGGAGCAGCTAAGCCCGTGCGCTACAACTCCTGAGCCCACATGCCACAACTACTGAAGCCTGTGCACCTAGAGCCCTTGCTCTGCAACAAGAGAAGCCACCACAATAAGAAGCCCGCACACCACAACGAAGAGTAGCCCCTGCTCGCCACAACTAGAGAAAGCCCGTGCGGAGCAATGAAGACCCAACTCAGCCAAAAATAAATAAATTAATTAATTAAAAAGAAAAGATCAAGCAAAAAACTGGCCAGCTAACAATTTGCTGAAATATTCAAAAGCCTTAAAGCTGTGTATCCAATAAGAGGATTGAGAGCAACGGGTGAAATCAGCAAACTGGCCATTCTGAGAAAGGACTGGTGAATATCACGTTTCCCAGGCTCCATGTCTCTTTCCAGTGTCTGACCACTGCACCCACCACCTCTGCCCCGAGAACTCCATGCTCCAGCCTCCTCCTCTCACATGCGAATTCCCCACCTCCTTTCTCTACATTCAGAATGCCCTACCCATTCCCCTTCTTCTCCACTCAACTCACCTCTGAAATCTTACCAACTCCCAAGAGCTGCCTCAAATGCCACCTTGTAGGAAGCTTTTCCTTGTCCTCCACCCCACCCCACATTGCCCCTTCATACTCCATGGAGGGCTTGAACCAGGGCTCAAAGCCAGGTCACCTGGCTCCCAGGCCAAGGCTTTTCCCACAATGTGGCCATGGGAAACAGTGAGAGGAACCCAGGTTAGGCCATCACACAGGTGTGGGTTCTAATCGTGGGGCCACCAGTTACTCCCTAGCATGGTAGCTGCCTGACCTCTCTGAGCCTCAGTTTCCAACTGTACAATGAGATAACCATCCACTCGGCCATGTACATGTACTGTATTTTTTGAGGGCCTGTTATGCTCCGTGCCATCCATAGTTGATACTGTACACTGTTCAGAATGGACATGTGATATTAACGTGTCAAGGCAAATTAGTCAACACACACAGTATCCACCCAGCATACTGGCCCAGGGAGAGGAGGAAGGAAGGTTGTCACACCCTGTAGCTCTTTGTATCTTCCAAAGACCTGACTTTGCTGTTTGACACACAGGACCCTGAGATCTTCCTGGAGGCCCCTCTCTATCCCCTGTGACTCTCCAGCAGTGGCGCCCTTGGATGCCAGTGTCAGTGTCATCGGACTTTGTCCCTGAGACTGCCTGAGTTAGGTGGCACTGAACTCAGGCCCTGGTTCACCTCCTGTAGCACCGGGCCTGAAGCCACGGCCAGCCAGAGACAAGCCAGACTGGCAGTCCTCTCGCATTGCAAGACCCTGTCAGATGGCCTACTGAGTCCCTGTAGGTCTGTCCAGTGATTTCATCCGGGTGAAACTCCAGGGCCCTCTGCCAGGTGCCTGTGGGTCATTGGGAAAGGGTGACCTGGAGGGCCCATTCTCCTGTGACTGCACCATAGGTGTGCCCAGGGTGAGCCTGCTCTCCCTTCTCTCAGAGAAGCTACTCCGTCTCTTCCTTATCAGTCCCCACCCTCAGTTGGACATCTGGCCCTCCCTCTGAGAATCGCCCTGGAGAGACTCCCTGGGCCCCATCTCCCTTCCCTTTGTGATCCAAGGCTCCTCCCTGCCATGAGAGTCGCCCACCTCAGATGCTTATGGCGCCTGTTACTTTAGATGGCCATCCTCTCCCCCTTCGCCTCAGCCTCCCAGACGCCTGCAGCCTCCTGTAGCCCCTCGGAGCCACAGGAAAGCCACTTCCCTTGGAGCAGCCAACCCGAGCCCAGGCCCAGGCCTCAACCCACGCTGACTTCCCTTTGCTCGGCCTGCACTGCCAGCAACAAAAATGCCTCCGGTTCTCACTCGGCCTCAAGACCCCTTCTCCATCCTCACGGGAATTCCCTTCAGGTTTTGAGCCAAGTTGTTTCTGCTCATGGGCTCAATGTCTTCCTCCCGTCTCTACTTCTGGCTACTCAATGTGGCACATGTAGTCAAGCATGGACCTCAGCGCAGGGGCCCATGCTAGCTCAGAGCCGCTCGCAGGCAGTGTGGGACTTGCTGACGCCCTAGGAGTCAAGGAGGGAGGACCAGGTGGTTCTGATACACACAGCAGCTGGTGGCCTGTGCCTCTGGAGAAAGGAGCCCACTCAGGCATCATGTCATTTGGATTTCTCAATGGTCCTGCAAGCTAAGCGTGATCTCCCCTTGATAGATGAAGAAACATAGCCTCAGAGAGTGTAAGTTTGCCCTGGCCCATGGTCAGTTACTTTGGAGCTGGGATGTGAACTCAAGGCCCCTGAGGCTTTCTGAGCTGCCCTGACACTAGGGCTCACCTCGCCCTCTGCCCCTCACTGCCCTCCCTCCAGTCCTCGGTGGGAATCTCTGTCTTGACCCCGCAAGAGGGCCACGGTCTCTGCAGATACTCGTGGCAGGTGGGACTTCGAATGGGGTGGGGCCTGCAAACGTCCAGTCTTAAGCCACCAGTCCCCACTCTGCTTCTCCAGGTGGACGTTGGGCCCCTTGCTCCATCAAAACCTTCCTGCCCTGGCCCACTGATGCCTCAACTCAGGGGCCTCCCTTCTCTCCCCACCCCTGGGAAGCCACCCAACAAGAGCTGTGTCCTTCCTTTCCTCTCCCTCCTCCCAGCTCCTTAGGTCATCCAGCCCCTCACTGGGACTCCTCTCCCAACTCTATCCGGGGCCTACCGCCTTCTCCCCACGGATCGGCGCCCTGTGGTACAGACAGGCCCCTCTGCCTGAGGTCCCACAGGCCCTGGGGGGCAATGCTCTCTGTGACCTCACCTGTGGCCCCTGGTATCCCAGGGGCCACGCTGTGGGGCAGGAGGGTTCTTTGACCTGCAGGATGGGCAGGACAGATGTGCTGGCACACCTGTTAGGGACCCAGCCCACAGGCTGGCTCCTCTGTCCCCAGAAAGTGTTTCTAACTGAGGACCCAGGCCCAGACCACCGGGCACTAGGAAGAGACTTCCCTTTCTGACCACAAGCATCTGGCATCTGAGGCAGCCAGGACATGCGAGCTGCTCACTGTGCTCAGAGCCAAGGGCTTTGCTGAAAATGTTCAACTTCCCACTCCCTTTAAGAAGTCCTCCCAGTGGCATTTGGAGGGAGAAGGATGGAAATGGGCATGCATGGGGTCATGTGCAAGATGAACACCCTTCCCCTCCACTTACTTCACCATCACACTGAGAACTCCAAGCCTGCCACCGAGGAAAAAATTCAAAGATGGGTGAAATCTGGCTTAGAAAGTGCCTCAGAGGGCATTGAGTCTGGGGCTCCCCAAACATTCTGGTCTTTGGAACGCCCGATGCAAAGCTTGAGCCCCCATCCTTCCTTCCCATCTGCCATCCAGAGCTGCACCTACGCAGATCATGCAGCAGCCATGGAGCGGCTGCCCTGCACTGCCACTGTGCCAGCCCGTCTCCTGGGGTCAGGAGCCTGGCAGCAGCCCGGGGAGCAGTGCTGCACGTGGCCTGAGGTAGCAAGGCCAGCCTCAATCCACCACTGTGCCTTGGATATAGTGGAAACTGCTTATCTGATTCTCTTGGCATCACTGTGGCTCCGTGAACTGCAGAGGCCCCAGGACAGCTTGAACTGTGTGACTTCACTTTTATCTGAGCCTCCCCGTTTGCACTCAGTTATTTGCCCCACTGAGAATGAGAGAGATATGGAAAGACCTGGATTGGAATTCCAGCTCTGCCAATTAGTAGTAGAAGTGGGGCTTACTGAACCTCACTGTCTTCATCTGAGACACAGGTCATAACTCCCCACCCCTCCCAAAGTTGTTGTGGGATCTATAGCAACGTCAGCAAGCCCTTTGCAAGCTGTAAAGGACTGCCCTTGTGTGCGAGGGCCAGTTTGTCCATCTAGCCCTGTAAGGTAGCAGGGCCAGCAGCCTTGCTGCCCTTGTTGTGAGTGGGGGCAGCTGCAGAGGCCCTCAACGAGCCTGGCCTGGCACTGGGCTGTGCGCAGACAGCAGAATGTCTCTCTCTGAGCAGCGCCATCCCTTGCTTGCTAGACTTCCATCTCCTAAGGGTAGAGCTGGGGAATTGGCCATCTCTGTCACCCAGGGTGCAGCAGAGCCGTGCCAAGGACAGGCATTTGGCAGACATCTCAGCTACATGGATTGAGGGTGATTCAAAGGCTCAGGAGCTCCCAGAGGGTCTGACTTGCCTTTTCTCCTTCTCAGGTTGATTCTTACAATGTTGTAGTTGATGACGAACTGGGCGACATCCAGCTGATCAGAATCGAGAAGCGCAAGTACTGGCTCCATGACGACTGGTACCTGAAGTACATCACGCTGAAGACGCCCTGCGGGGATTACATTGAGTTCCCCTGCTACCGCTGGATCTCAGGCGAGAGCGAAATTGTCCTGAGAGATGGACGAGGTGAGCGGCTTAGGCCCCTTCCACTCCCTGGGCTTCTGGGGAATGAGAGAGTCTGCAGGCCCTCCTTCCTCGAAGAACTGTATCCATGGGAATAATAACCATGCTCTCCGTGGTTGAGCACCTGCTTCGTGCCTCGATGCACCTGTAGGAGGTGTGACCTTCCTCTAGGTACTAACAAGCCCCAGGTTCAGAGGGGGAAGTGACAGGCCCCAGGCTCCATCCAGCCATGTCCCCTCTCTGCTATAAAATCCTCCAGGAGAAGATTATGACCCACTTTTTGCCAGAGGGTAACTGGGGTCCCTAGTAACACATACCCCTGGGACGTGCCCCTGGATGGGCAGTTCTTCAGCTGAGTTCTCAGCTCTCCTCTCTGTGAGGTCACAGTAGGGCTTGGGCTCCAGGGACCCCATGCAGGCCAGGAAAAGGAAGGGGTTGACCAGGAGTGCCTGAGTGCCAGCTCAGAGGAACTGTGGGCAGGCCTGGTGTTCGACGGTCACCAGTCATTAAACATGAAGTCCCACTTTTTGCTGAAAGAGAAAAGAACCTAAAATATACCCTCTTAAGCAAGACCCTCAAATGTGCAAACCCCAATCTGGTACTTCCTCGGGAGGCCATTCTTGGTAAGAGACACGCAGCTGGCCTGGCTGGAGGAGGAGGAGAGAGGAGCAGATGGCGGGGGTCAGCTAAGGCCTCTTTCCCTCTGAATGACGCCCCCCTTGCACACCAGCCTCTTAGCGTGTGTGAGTCAAATCCATGCCTTGGCAAAATCCTGCCTTACCTTAGTCATGACCCTTCAGCGTGCTCACTCTCGAAACCTGAAATGATCTAGTGCATCCACTAGAATAATGAGGAGGGGGACAGCTGCTTCTTCCAGTGCCACCGGTTAACACCTCCTAGCTGACAACACATTTCCTATCACTAGTTCATTTGCTCTTCACAGAACTTTGGCAGGGTAGGTAAGATGAGAATGATTAGTACCCTCTCTATTTTAGCTAAGAAAACCAAGACACAGGAGGAAAAAGTCTTCTCTACCTGGTGTTCTTAAAACTACCAGGCCACATCCCATTGCTTCTGACATGGAATTTAACTTAAGAAACAAAATTCAAAAAAAAAAAGAAACAAAATTCCAAGATTTTTTCTGAACTAAATAATTGGGGCAGGAAGGATTTTTATCCCCTGTCTTCATGGCAGGGAAGATCACAAAAGTCACTGTGTCTTAAGGTGGCCAGTATGGGAAAGGCTGCAGACAGGGCACTTCTCATTTACCAGGACTGTAGAAACACGAGCTCCACATCTCCCTCCTGCCCCGCTCCTACCCACGGTCTCAGATGTGTAGTCCTTCTTCCCACGGACCCCGAATCTCTTTCCAACAAAAAAGCATACGGCACTGTCCAGTTGGGATATTTAGAAGGTGTAGGCCAGCGTGCAGGGCCATTAGAACTCCTAGTCCTGGTGGGGTCGGGGAAGGGAAAGAATGTGAGAATAACCGAAAAGGGAAGTGTCCTGGAGCCAGAGCTGCCTTGGGAGGAGCTCTGGTCCTCAGCAGAGATGCAGACAGCCTGGAGAGACCCTACAGAGAGAGGCTGGGGAAGAAGTGTCCTCTCCTCACTGTCCCGTACCCTCCAGTCTCTGGTCAGGGTTTCCAGTGGCTGAACCGAACGTGAAGCCCACTGATGCATTGATCAGGGACCTTCAGGGACAGGACAGGTGAAGGGTGGATCTGGAGGGGCACATGGGAGCCACCCAGTATGTTCCACTTATCAGTTGCTGGGTAGCACTCTTAGTGGCTTGAAACAACCATTTCATTTTGCTCATGATCTTAGGGGTCAGGAATTTGGGAAAGGCTCAGCTGGGTGGTCCCTCTGTGAGCCATGGGGCATCCGCTGAGAGGGGAAGGGCTAGAGGATTCGCTTCTAAGATGGTTCTCCTCTCGTGTGCTTCAGGGCTCCGTGGTCTCTCCCTCTCCACGTGGCATCTCATTTTTAAGGCTTCCCCGTAGAGCCTGGGCTTCTCACAGCTTTGTGGTCTCAGGGTAGTTGCACTTCTTTTTGTGGTGGCTGGCTTCCAAAAGCAAGAGACAGAAAGTAGAAGCTGCCAGTTTCTTCAAGCCTGGCCCTGGAAATTGGCCCAGTGTAACTTCTACCACTTTCTATTGGTCCAAGCAGTCACAGAGCCCACCCAGACTCAAGGGGAACATAGACCTCCTCTCAATGAAAGGAACGTCAAAGAATTTGTGGCCATCTTTGGTCCACCACATGGCACGACAACCAACCCTTTGGGCAACCTGTAAATGAGGGGGCCCAGCCCACAAGCGATTCAATCACTCACCACATAGAAACCTCTGGAATCTAATATTTCACCACTGCACTTGGGGTGACCATAGAAGTCAGAGGGCTCTCTCTGTGGTGACTGACATTTTTGTAAAATACAATAAAAACTAACTACTAGAAAAATGAAATAAAAAGCAAACCAAAGCCATTCAAAATACAAGCCCTGTTTTTATTATCAGATGCAACAGTCAGAAGTATTTTAGCAAGTTACTCTAAGTTTGTAAACCTGTACACTCAACCTCTGTTCTCACCTCATTGCACACCAGCACCCAACAGTTCTGAGCCTCACAGAGCTCTCTGGCCCATTGCACCTCTGCCTGAGGCAGCTCCAGTCCCAGGCTTGGCACTGGGGCCCAAAGAGGAAGATCAGTGGGTCACTGTGGTCCCAGGGATTCCAAGCATCTATGTGAAAGACTCATATCAGTCTTTTGGAATCTGTCCCCCTGAGCTCTGCTGTAGTCAGTCCAGGCTTTGTCACCTGCCTTGTTCCCAGAAGTTCTGTTAGTCAGTGGGGCCAGGAAGAAGGATGCTATATGCCATTTGAAACTTGGTAGGTTGCAATTTTACACGTTCTCTGACTTATTCATACAGTAAAGCTAAAGAGATACAGCTCCTCAGAGCAAGGTGCCTGAGAAATAGGCAGGTTCTTTAAGGGTGGATAAGAGATGATGAATGTGCCAGTGACAGCTGTTGTTACATTTAATACTCACCTTGCCTTCAATGGCCTAGAGCCTCCCCACTTATTTACAAAAATGTCAGTCTGTGATGGAATGGAAGTTTTAAAAAGCCGGTTCTTCTCCACAGAGAGCTGGAGAAGCTCTTCACTGCAGAGGCCCCCTTTCCAGGAGATGCTCTGGAATCCTGCCAGTCGGGGTTCCATTGACTGTGTTCACTGATTTTACCCTAAATAATAGTATAAAGGGTAATCTCGATCTGACCTCTCCTGCTCTAAAGGCCCTGAGAAGTGTGACCAACCGTGCCCTTAGCCACCTGCCCACTCCTGAAATGAAAGATGAGACACCTTTGAAGTCTGGCTTAGAGGGAGGAAGAGGACGCTCAGGTCCATGATAATTATAAGGACAACAGTGATAACCGTGGCTCCCATTTACTGGGCACTTACTGGTCCTAAGCACTGTAAGGAGTGATTTGCTGCAGCCTCTCACTAAATCCCCACCATGGCCCTAGAAATAAGCGTTATTATCTCCATTTTACATGGGAAGAAGCTAAGGTAGCTTGCTCAAGGTCACACAGCTGTAAGTGACACAGCCCTAGTCCAAACCCAAACCCAAGAACATCTCTTCTAAAGCCCACACTCTAGGACATGACAGGCTGTTTTAGAATAAGCTCCATTCTCATTCCTCTGTGTAGCCACCACAGGAAACTGGACAGTGTCAGCGTCTGTGTATTGAATCTTAAGTCACACATTTCTCCAGGAAGCAACCAATTGGACTTAGAAACACAAGAGCCATGAGTCCCTGCTATTCTCTCAGGCAACATGGAAACCCGCAGTGGCTGCCATTTCTGCTCTGCATGAGAAATGCAGGAATGAACTGCCCTGAAGTGGTTTGAAGAGATCCACCAAAGATCACGGAATGCCTCTCCTCTGAAGTGGAAGAGGAGCTCTGCACCAGGGGCCCCACGATTCTTGGCAAAGGCAGTGTCCTGGGAGCCCCCAGGTGGAAATCCACAGGCAGGCCAGAGATGGGCACACTGCCTGCCAGAGAATCATTGGTCTGCCTTCCTGTAAGTCACGATCAGAACCAAGCCTAGCTTATGTATCTGGATGTGATTCTCAGAACCCCGAGGTTCAGAGCCCCCAGGCTTGCTGAGTGAGCAGACAGGAGGAGGAGGAACTGGATTTGTCTTTTATAAAGAGAGTTAGCTAACAGCATGGGATTTGAGTCTTGTGTTGAAAATCCACTAATTAGGTTGTGACCTTGGGTAAAGTTCAAGAGCAAATCTATTCAACCTCCCCAAGCCCCCATTTCTTTGCTATAAAATGAGGGAGTGTTCCGAGGCTTAAATGAGACGATACACATAAAGCACTTGGCTCAGGAAGGGTGTCTGAGGGAAACCTGAAAACTGGATGTTGTTAATGTGCTTCCCTAGGCTCTTCTCACCCATGTCCTTTTCTCACAGCGAAGTTGGCCTGTGATGACCAAATTCACATTCTCAAGCAGCACAGACGTAAAGAACTGGAAACACGGCAAAAAGAGTATCGGTGAGTTATGACATCAGACCAAATGGCTTGGGGCCATGGTGTCTTCTATCTCGGGGGCATAACCCTGCCCACAGTTTATGGCCCATCATTGCTGGTACGTGATAACCAAGGGACCAGATCCCTTCAGTGCTTCTCAATACCCAAGTTCCACCTTACCACCACTCCAGGCAGAGATGGTGAAAGAGTTATGAAAAACTTGGGATCAACCGTATTGGCATTTAGGAGGAATGGGACAGTAAAGGCTTGAATTCACCTTGATGTTCTCCCACTCCCATTGTAGGAATTACCCTTCACTTTTTATGTCTTCTTATAATAATTTAGTTATAAATGTGATATATAATCTACAAGAAAATTGACAAATCTTTAGCTAACAGACTAAGAAAAAAGAGAAGACTCAATTTATTAAAATTAGAAATAAGAGAGGGAACATCAATACCAACCTCACAGAAATTAAAACGAATGAAAGGGAATAGCATGAACAATTGTATACCAACCAATTAAATAACTTAGATGAAAAGGACAAATTCCTTAGACAGAAACTGCCAAAGCTGACTCAAGAACAAATCAAATGAATAGACTGATCACAAGAAAAGAGAGTGAATACTAACTTTAAATTAATTTTAAAACTTCCTACTAAGTAATTTTAAAACTTCCTACAAAGGAAAGCCCAGGCCCATATGGCTTCACTGGTGACTTATAGCAAACATTTAAAAAATTAATACCAACCCTGCATAAACTCTTCCAAAAAATAGAAAAGGAGAGAACTTGTCTCAACTCATTGTATGAGGCCAGTATTATACCCAAAGCAGACGCCATAAGAAAACTACACATCAATATCTTTTATGAATATAGATACAAATATTTTCAACAAAATATCAGCAAACAAAATCCAGCAGCACATAAAAGACATTATACAATATGAAGAGGTGGAATTGATTCCAAGTATGCAAGGTTGGTTTAACATCCAAAAATCAATTAATGTAATACACCATATGAAGAAAGAACAAAAAATACATGGTCAAAAACAATACATGATCATCTTAATAGACACACAAGAAAGCATTGGACAAAAATTTTAAAAAACACTCAAAAAATAGGAACTGAAGGGAACTTCCTCAACCTGATAAAGTGCATCTACAAAAAGTTCACAGTTAACATCATACTTAATGGGAAAAGACTGCATGCCTTCCTCCTAAGATCCAGGAACAAGATAAGTATATCAGCTTTTGCCACTTCTACTCAACATTGTACTGGAGGTTCTAGCCAGGGCAATTAGACAAGAAGGAAGAAAAAACATCCGTATTGGAGAACAATAAGTAAAACCATTGCTATTCACAGAGGACATGGCCTTGTGTGTAGAAAATCCTAAGGAAGTCACAAAAAAAATCATTGGAACTGAAAACAAGCAATATTGCAGCATACAAGACCAATATGCAAAATTCAGTTGTTTTCTATTTGTGAGCAATCAATAATTTAAAATGAAAATAAGAAAACAGTTCCATTTACAATAGCATCAAAAGGAATAAAATATTTATGAATAAATTTAACAAAAGAAGTTTAAGACTTACACAATGAAAACTACAAAATACTGTTGAAATTAATTAAAGAAGAGCTAAATAAGATGAAAGACATCTTATGTTCATGGACCAAAGGACTTACATCGTTTAAATGGCAATACTCCCCAAAGCAATGTACAAATTCAACACAATCACTATCAAAATCCCTGCTGACTTTTTTGCAGAAATTGACAAGCTGATTCTAAAATTCATATGGAAATGCAAGGAACCCAGAGTAGTCAAAACAATCTTGAAAAAAAAGTAAACAAAGTTGGATGATTCACACTTCTCAATATCCCAAGTACTACACCACTGCAATAGTCAAGACAATGTAGTATTCACATAAGGATAGACGTATAGATCAATGAAATAGAATTGAGAGCCCAGAACTAAGCCCTTACACTTATGGTCAATTAGTTTTCAACAGAGGCAACACGACCATTCAATGGGGAAAGAAGTCTTTTCCACAAATGGTGTTGGGACAACTGAATAGCCACGTGCAAAAGAATGAAGTTGAACCCTTACCTCACACCACATACGTAAATTAAGTTAAAATGGATCAAACACCTAAATGTAAGAGCTAAAACTATAAAACTTTGAAGAAAACATGGATAAATCTTCATGACCCTGAATTTGGCAAAGGATTTTTATATATGACCATGAAAGCATAAGCAACAAAAGAAATACAGATAAGTCGATGTCATCAAATTTTAAAACTTCTATGCTTCAAGGACACCACCAAGAAAGTGAAAGAACAACCCACAGAATGGGAAAAAATATTTGCAAATCATGTATCTGATATGGGACTTGGATCCAGTACATAAAGAACTCTTACAACTTAATGATAAAAGATAAATAATCCAATTTAAAAATCGGCAAGGACCTGAATTGATATTTTTACAAGGAAAATATACAAATGACCAATAAGTACATGAAAAGATGCTTGACATCATTATTCATCATGGAAATGCAGATCAGCACCACAGTGAGATACCACTTCACACTCACGAGGATGGCTAGAATCAAAAAGTCAAACAATAACAACGTGAGGATGTGGAGAAGTCAGAACCCTCATACACTGCTGGTGGGAATGTAAAATGTAACAGCTGCTTTGGAAAACAGTCTGATAGTTCCTCAATCTATTAAACACAGAGTAACCATATGATCCAGCAATTCCATACCTAAGCATATACCCAGGAGAAATGAAAACTTATGTTCACACAAATATACCTGTGCATGAATATTTATAGCATTATCCATAATAGCCAAAAGGTGAATACAACCCAAATGTTCATGAACTGATGAATGTCAGTGGTATATCTATATAATGGAATATATTTTGGCCATAAAGAGGAATGAATAAACACTTCTCCAGAGCAAATATATAAATGGCCAATAAGCACATGCAAAGATGCTCAAAACTATTAGTCATCAAGAAAATGCAAATTGAAAGCACAATGAGATACCACTTCACACACACTAGGATGGTTGGAATTAAAAAGACAGATAATAAGAAGTGCTATGAAGCATGTGGAAAAACTCGAGCCCTCATATATTGCTAGTGCAATGTAAAATGAAGCAGCCACTTTGGAAAACAGTTTAGCACTTCTACCTCTAGTTACTTACACAAAACTAATGAAATCATATATCTACACACACAAAAAAACTTATACACAAATATTTATAATAACACTATCCATAATACCCCCAAAGTAGAAACAGCCTAAATTCTGTTAATTGATGAATGGATAAATAAAATGCTGTATATCCATGCAACGGAATATTATTTGGCATTGAACTATGGATACATGCTAAACTATAGATAATCCTCAAAAACATTATAATAAATGAAAAGGTCATATACAAAAGGCCACATGGTGTATGATTCTATTTATATGAAATGTCCAGAAGAGGCAAGTCTATGGACACACATTAGTAGATTAGTAGCTGCCTAGAGCTGAAAGTTGGGGGTGGGACATGGGGAATGACCATTAATGGGTACAAAGTTTCTTTTGGGGTGAACATATTCCAAAATTAGATTATGGTGATGGTTGCTCAACTCTGTAAATATGCTACAAACCTCATAATTGGATACTTTTGAGGGATGAATTTAATGGTATGTAAATTATATCTCAATATAACTGTTTTTAAAAATAATACATGAGCAAGAGTGCACATCTGGAAAGTGGTGGTCAGTGGACTGTATCCAGCCTATAAATGTGTTTAATGGGTCATTGTGGAATTCTGAGTAAACAGGGCTCATTCTCTAGGTTTCCCCAGTCCAACACCAGTCTATCATTTATATCAAGGCTTCTTTCATTTCCTACTTTGGCCCCTGGAGACATTTGAGTTTGAGACTCCTTCCAAGGGAAGGAACAGTCAGCATGGTTAACTGGGCAGGGGCGGGGGTTGGGGGGGGTGATTTTGGAGAGTGATGACTGTTACACTTTTCACATCTTCCTCTATAGTTCAAATTCTTACAAGGAATATGTAATATGTCAGGTTTTGTTTTTTTTTTTCATCCAGTAAAGCAAGAGAAGGGGAATAATGTAGAAGCAGAATAATGTAGAAGCAGGAAAAATACCTGTAATCCATCCATTTTCACTTTTATTTCTTTGGGATTATATTGTATACATGACTTGACAGCCTCCTTTTTTTCCCTTAGAAGTATAGCAGAATCATTTCCCCATATTTAAAAAATCTCATCACAAACATGATTCTAGTTTTTATATAATATTTCATTGTATGGATGTACCATACTTTACTTAAACACCAACCTGACTGGACATTTAGGAGGTTTTTAATTTTTTATTCTTATAAACAATGTGAAAATCTTTCCTTTTTGTGTGTATTATTAAGTATTTCCTCAGGATAGATACCCAGAAATGAAATTACTAAGTCAAATAGTAGAAGTTATTAGTATATATAGACAAATTTCTCTTCAAAAATCTTTAACCATTTTTCATGATCAGTGTGTAGATACCTATTTCACTAATCCTTGCTGTAGCTGGGTGGTATCCTCTATTTTTTTAACTTTTCTAATTTGTAAAGACATCTCTTTTCTCTTAGCCCCTTATTCTTTCCCCCTTTCATGGACCCACTGCTGTCCAGTGGTTGAGAAATCCCCACTGAGGCCACTGATTGCCTCAGTCTCAAAATTATCTTTAGCTCTATCCCCCGTTCCTTCAAAAACTTACATTTCCATGAAACAGAATGGAAAATGAGAAACAGGGCAATACACACATGGATACTTGATATATTACAGAGGCTCTGACAATGAGTAGTGTGGGACTATTGGGAACCCATACAGAACAGAGAGAGAAAAGTGGAGGAAGAGAAAAAGGAGAAGAAATTGGACTCTACATCATATCATTCAGAAAACTCATTGTTGGGTTGAATAGACTTAAATGTTAAAGGCAAAACTATAAAACTTTTAAACTATAGAAGATTCTTCTTCATGACCTCAAGGAAAAAAGATTTTTCAAACAAGCCTCAAAATGTACTAACCATAGAGGAAAAGAATAAACTCACCTATCTCAAAGTGAGGAACTTCTGTTCACTACAAGACACCACAAAGAGAGTGAGGAGAAAGTTCACAGAGTGATGGACAAGAATTATTATTTATCATGTACCAAGAACCCCTACAAATCTACAAGAAGAGCATTGTCAATTCAGTAGAAAAATGGACACTGCAGTCACTGCACAAAATATAAGCAGCAAGTTTACGAAAAGGTGCTCAACCTCATTTGTTATCAGAGGAATCAAAAGTAAGATCACAATGAGCTACTGCTACTACTGCTGCACACACACACACACACACACGGGCAAAACTGAAACAACTTGACAATACCCAAGTGTTGAAGAAGGTATGAAGGGATGGGAAGACTCATACACTGCTGACAGGGATATAAATTGAAACAACCTCTGTAGAACACAGTTTTGCAATATTTGGTGAAATTGAAGCTACATTATAATCTTTGACTCAGAAATTCTACTCCTGGATCTAAATCCAGGTGTGCAGGTGCACCTGGATACATGTACACAGATGGTCACAACAGTATTATTTATGAGAGCCAAAAAAATGGAAACCACCCAATGTCCATCAGAAGTAGAACAAATAAATAAATTGTGATAACTCTACGCTGCAAGGAAGAGCAGTGAACTGTTGGTACCCACAGCAACATGAACAAACCTCACTAACACAGCGCTAAAGAATAGAAACCAGACACATGTCCAGCCAGTCCATGAGGTTTGAAATTATATTGCTTAGGCAAAGTTGTATAGCAGTGGAACAATAAACAATAGCCGGAACCGATTATCACAAAATCAAGGTGATCGGGGAGGTTGAGTGGGCAGTGGGTGTGGAGGCTACTAGCAATGTTCTGATTCTCGATCTGGATGTTGCTTATACAGATGTCTTGTGCATTTTTATGCATATGTGAGTGTGTGAGTGCATATATACACATGCATCCATATATTTATATATTCTTTTCCAAAATAAAATTTTTAATGAAATTTTTATGATTTTTAGTGCCAGGTATGGAAGAATAATCTGCTAATGCAGTGCATAATGTTAAGGGTCTATGAATTTGCAATTTGTTGTAGAATATTTGTGAGTAAGCCTCTCAGCTCAGGCACCATATGATGTGTTTTGAGACTTTTGTAGTTGGTGCAGTGCACAAGGCATTGTCCAAGAGCTATGCACCGCCCATTCCCATCCTAAAGGGCTGGCGTTCATATGCCCCTTCCACAGCTTCCCTCCCCACTTAAACCACCCAGGGAAAGCCCCTACAGTGAGCACTCCACGTGCTTCTGGCCTTGTGGAAGGAGGGAGTCCTAGACTGTGGCGAGTTAACCAGCTTCCAGAGAATCAGGCTAGTTTGTGTCCTGTTAAGAGAGTGGACAGCAAATCTTATCAGTTCCACACTAATTCAGTTAATGACTAATAAATCAGTCTTACAGGCATTTTGTCTTAGCCTAGTATTTTCCAAAGTGTGCACTGGAGCAACTGGTCCCAAAACTTTCTCCCCAGAAGAGGGTCCCATGGTAAAAAAAGTTTGGGAAACTGTTTATCACATCCCCCTTCTAGAGGTTCACAATGCACATAAGCATCGAGGATTCTGAGAAGTTCTGGAGTAATGGACCCTGGTTAATTTTTTTTTTTTTTTTTTTGCGGTACACAGGCCTCTCACTGTTGTGGCCTCTCCCGTTGCGGAGCACAGGCTCCGGATGCACAGGCTCAGCGGCCATGGCTCACGGGCCTAGCCGCTCCGCGGCATGTGGCATCTTCCCGGACCGGGGCACAAACCCGTGTCCCCTACATCGGCAGGCGGACTCTCAACCACTGCACCACGAGGGAAGCCCTCTTTTTTTTTTAAAACCCAGTGTGTCCCAAGAGAATTTGACATACGACTTTTAACATCGTGCAGAACGATTGCTCCATGCAGCACCCTTTGAGATACACCCCTTCCCCAGGGAGAGGTAGATTCAGTGGTGTGTTGGTTTTACAGAGACGGGGCTCTGGCAGGGTCTAGGGAATGGGGCAGAAGGTTTTCTGGTGAGATAGTCTGCCCCTTTCTTAGATCTAATCATCGTTTCTTCCTCCTTCTACTCATCTGTCCTTTTCAGACCTCCTCCTCTGCTTCCGTTCAGGAAACACTGAATTTTGCACCATCTGCATATTCTTATAGTTCCTCTTTCATATGAACTCACAGGCTTCCAGATTAGAGTTTGGAAGTAACAACTAAGAATAATCTCCAGTATGTCAAAAGCTGGCAAGTCCAGCTGGCTCTCGTCACTCAATCAGCCAGGCAGGGACATGGAGAATCCCACACAGGTCATAACCCAGCATCCATGTTCTCTCACTATGACTGCATATACCTGCGTGGTACACACACATACACACACAGACACACACAGACACACACACACACACACACACGCAGCAGAATGTGTTTTCATCTAATCTACATCATTTAATCATTCTGTGACTTGCTTTTTTTTGTGGTCATTCTGTTTTAAAGAGCAGCCAGTTGACACAGATAGGTGTCATCCATTCATTTTAGCTTCTGTGTAGTGCACCACCATGTAAGTAAACCACTGTGTTCACCCACTTCCCTGCTGGTGGACGTGTGGGTGGTCTTTAATTTCTGGCTGTTGCAAGCCACACCACAATAAGCTTCCACATATGTCTTGTCTCTTGGTGCTCTCCTGAATGAGTTTTTCTAGGGAACATCCCTAGGAGTAGACACCAAAGTTTGCAGACCACGTGTTAAGTTTTCTAAATATTGCTGACTGTTTTCCAAAGGGATTCTGCCAATTTTCACCCTAAGAGCTGTTCCTGAGTTGCTGTTTCCCTACATCACTGACCCACTTTGCACTTTGAGACATTTGCATCCTTCTCAATCCAATGTGTGTGCAATAGTATCTCATTGTTTCCCTTGTCCTTAAACTGCCACACATTTCTTGCCTTATGTGAAGGTACCATAACTTATTCAACCATTCTCCTATTGATGGACATTCAGCTTGTTTTCCATTTGTATATTGATTTGGTTTCAGTGCCTGATGAACATAGATGCAAAAATCCTCAACAAAATACTAGAAAACAGAATCCAACAGCACATGAAAAGGATCACACAACAAGATCAGGAGGGGTTTATCCCAGGAATGCAAGGATTCTTCAATATATGCAAATCAATTAATGTGATACACCATATTAACAAATTGAAGGAGAAAAACCATATGATCATCTCAATAGATGCAGAAAAAGCTTTCAACAAAATTCAACACCCATTTATGATAAAAACACTCCAGAAAGTAGACATAGAGGGAACTTACCTCAACATAATAAAGGCCATATATGACAAACCCACAGCCAACATCATTCTCAATGGTGAAAAACTGAAACCATTTCCACTAAGATCAGGTACAAGACAAGGTTGCCCACTCTCACCACTGTTATTCAACAGAGTTTTGGAAGTTTTAGCCACAGCAATCAGAGAAGAAAAAGAAATAAAAGGAATCCAAATAAGAAAAGAAGAAGTAAAACTGTCACTGTTTGCAGATGACATGATACTATATACATAGAGGATCCTAAAGATGCTACTAGAAAACCACTGGAGCTAATCAATGAATCTGGTAAAGTAGCAGGATACAAAATTAATGCACCGAAATCTCTGGCATTCCTATACCCTAATGATGAAAAATCTGAAAGAGAAATTAAGGAAACACTCCCATTTACCATTGCAACAAAAAGAATAAAATACGTAGGAATAAACCTACCTAGGGAGACAAAAGACCTGTATGCAGAAAACTATAAGATACTGATGAAAGAAATTAAAGATGATACAAACAGATGGAGAGATATACCATGTTCTTGGATTGGAAGAATCAACATTGTGAAAATGCCTATATTACCCAAAGCAATCTACAGAGTCAGTGCAATCACATCAAACCACCAAAGGCATTTTTCACAGAACTAGAACAAAAAATTTCACAATCTGTATGGAAACACAAAAGACACTGAATAGCTAAAGCAATCTTGAGAAAGAAAAACGGAGCTGGAGGAATCAGGCTCCCTGACTTTAGACTATATTACAAAGCTACAATAATCAAGACAGTATGGTGCTGGCACAAAAACAGAAATATAGATCAATGGAACAGGATAGAAAGCCCAGAGTTAAACCCACACATATGGTCACCTTATCTTTGATAAAGGAGACAAGAATATACAATTCTTCAATTGTATACAATACAATTCAGCCTCTTCAATAAGTGGTGCTGGGAAAACTGGGCAGCTACATGTAAAAGAATGAAATTAGAACACTCCCTAACACTATACACAAAAATAAACTCAAAATGGATTAAAGACCTAAACGTAAGGCCAGACACTATAAAACTCTTAGAGGAAAACATAGGCAGGACACTGTATGACATAAATCACAGCAAGATCCTTTTTGACCCACCTCCCAGAGAAATGGAAATAAAAACAAATGGGACCTATGAAACTTAAAAGCATTTGCACAGCAAGGGAAACCATAAACAAGACGAAAAGACAACCCTCAGAATGGGAGAAAATATTTGCAAATGAAGCAACTGACAAAGGATTAATCTGCAAAATATACAAACAGCTCATGCAGCTCAATATCAAAAAAACAAACAACCCAATCCAAAAATGGGCAGAAGACCTAAATAGACATTTCTCCAAAGAAGATATACAGATTGCCAACAAACACATGAAAGAATGCTCAACATCATTAATCATTAGAGAAATGCAAATCAAAGCTACAGTGAGTTATCACCTCACACCAGTCAGAATGGCCATCATCAAAAAATCTACAAACAATAAATGCTGGAGAGGGTGTGGAGAAAAGGGAACCCTCTTGCACTGTTGGTGGGAATGTAAATTGATACAGCCACTATGGAGAACAGTATGGAGGTTCCTTAAAAAACTAAAAATAGAACTACCGTATGACCCAGCAATCCCACTACTGGGCATATACCCTGAGAAAACCATAATTCAAAAAGTCATGTACCACAATGTTCATTGCAGCTCTATTTACAATAGCATATGGAAGCAACCTAAGTGTCCATCGACAGATGAATGGATAAAGAAGGTGTGGCACATATATACAATGGAATATTACTGAGCCATAGAAAGAAATGAAATTGAGTTATTTGTGGTGAGGTGGATGGACCTAGAGACTGTCATACAGAGTGAAGTAAGTCAGAAAGAGAAAAACAAATACTGTATGCTAACACATATATATAGAATCTAAAAAATATAAAAAATGGTTCTGAAGAGCCTAGGGGCAGGACAGGAATAAAGACGCAGATGTAGAGAACGGAGTTGAGGAAATGGGGAGGGGGAAGGGTAAGCTGGGACGAAGTGAGAGAGTGGCATGGACATACATACACTACCAAATGTAAGATAGATAGCTAGTGGGAAGCAACTGCGTAGCACAGGGATATCAGCTTGGTGCTTTGTGTCCACCTAGAGGGGCGGGATAGGGAGGGTGAGAGGGAGGGAGACGTAAGAGGGAAGAGATATGGGGATATATGTATATGTATAGCTGGTTCACTTTGTTATAAAGCAGAAACTAATGCACCATTGTAAAGCAATTATACTCCAATAAAGATGTTTAAAGAAAAAAAAGAATGACCAAATTCCCTTCCCAAAACTTTACAGTAATTTTCAATCCCACCAAAAGTATGTAAAAATATACTATTACCCATACGTTCACTAATACCTGATAACATCAATCTTTTAAATTTTTAACAATCCAGGAATCCTTAAGAGCCGCTGCTGTCTTAATCTGCATACCCTGACCACTGATGGCTTTAGCCTCTGCATTGCCTATTTATGTGCTTTATTTTCCTGTGGGTTTATTATTAATCGAAAGCAGCTCTTTATATATTAAGATTGTATCCCTTTGTTATATGTATAGTGTGTATCATTTGTCTTCAGTTACTTTTGTCACAGGTTTTAGCTTTTTATTTTCTTAATATATATATTGTTTTTCTTTGTAACTTTTGAGTTTCCTGCTTTGCTTAAGAAGGCCCTCCCCACCCCAGTGTTACATAAATTCTCATATTTTTGTCTAATATTTTTATAATTTTATTTTTAACTTCAGTCTTTTAATTCATCGGCTGTGTATTTTTATACATGATGTGAAGTGGGGGTCAAATGTCCCTGGGATCATTTATTACATAATGTTTCTTCCTGCTGCTTTGGGATGACACCCACAGCGCATGGAGCTGGCGTGGTGACCCCGTGCATGGGCTCTGCAGCCGGTGTTGGGCTCAGCTCCCACTTAACTGCCACACTCTGTCCTGTGAAAATTGTGTAATCTCTTTGTGCCTCAATTCCCCCATCTGTAAAATGGGGGAAATAATAGTACCACTTCCTAAGGATTTTGGAAAGAATTAAATAGGTTACACCATGAAAACACATAGACTAGTATTTGACACATAAAAAGCACTGGATAAATATTAGCTAGTTTTGTATTATATCCACATATTTTCTTGGGTCTGTTTTCCTACTCCATGGCCCAGTGCCATCTTTTGGTTACCAGAACTTTCTAGTAAATGTGAATAGGCGTTATGTTATCTTACTGTTCTTTTTAAAGTTTTTCATGATGAGAATTGCTTTGAATGACACGTGTGTCCTGTAGTGACATTTTAATAATGTTGCATGTTTCCACCCATTTAGATCTTGTGTGATGTCCTTCAATAGAATTTCTACTTTTTCTTCATGAAGTTCTTTCACCTTTCTGGTCACTTTATACCAAAGGAAACTATAGCTTTTGCCATTCTAAGTAGGGTGTTTTTCTGTTTGCCAATGAACATTGCTGGGATAAAGATAACTACTCATTATTTAATATTTACTTTGTATTGACACCTTACTAAATTATTTTATTGTCTCCTTTTTTTTAAAATAAATTTATTTGTTTATTTATTTATGGCTGTGTTGGGTCTTGGTTGCTGTGCGCGGGCTTTCTCTAGTTGTGGCGAGCAGGGGCTACTCCTCGTTGCGGTGCGGGGGCTTCTCTTGTTGCGGAGCATGGGCTCTAGGTGCACAGGCTTCAGTAGTTGTGGCACGCGGGCTCTAGAGCGCAGCCTCAGTAGTTGTGGTGCACGGGCCCAGCTGTTCCACGGCATGTGGGATGCTCCCAGACCAGGGCTCGAACCCATGTCCCCTGCATTGGCAGGCGGATTCCAAACCACCGCGCCACCAGGGAAGCCTAATATTGTCTCTATTTTTAAGTGAGTCTTTTTAGTTGCCCAGTTATTTGATCGTATTATGTAAATGATGATACTTTTGTCTCTTAGTTTACATTATTATGTCACTGATAATTTTTTCTTATTGCCAAAACAAAGTAACAGTAGCAAGGATGAACATCCTTTCTGGGTCTTGATTTTTGAGAAAATGCCTTTGATATTTTTATTTGTTCAATATATTTGCTATTGTTTTCTAATAAACACTCTTTACTATATTTAGGAACTTCTTGGTTCATTCTAATGTCATTTTTGTTTGGCTGAACTTGTTCAATTAATATATGAAAGGGTGCGTAATATATGCAGGTAATATAATGTCTGAGTCCATACTTGATATGAGGCTTAAATGATTATGTAAAAAAGTCTGTAAACACCTTACACTATCTCCCCATTTTCAGTATGGCAAATGAGAAACCTAGTGATAGTTTCGTTATTTTCCTTTTCCCAGAAGCTTGTGAGTTTGTGGAACCATCTCTCCTCTCTCTCTTTCCCTTTCTCAATCCCCGCTCCGTCTCCACAGCATTCTCCTCTTTCACATTTTACAATTTAATCAGTATATATCTAGGAATGTCTTTTTTTTTTTTTTTTTTTTTTTTGTTGGTACGCGGGCCTCTCACTGTTGTGGCCTCTCCCGTTGCGGAGCACAGGCTCCAGACGCGCAGGCTCATCGGCCATGGCTCACGGGCCCAGCCACTCCGCGGCATGTGGGATCTTCCCGGACCGGGGCACAAACCCGTGTCCCCTGCATCGGCAGGCGGACTCTCAACCACTGCGCCACCAGGGAAGCCCTAGGAATGTCTTTTTTTTCTTTCTTTTTTTTTTCTGCCTAGGATTTACTCAGAAAATTGAGGTCCCTTCAGCTTAAGGAAGTTTTTCTCCTATTTCTTTGGTTTTTACTTCTCCATGTATCCCTGTCTCTCCTCTGGAACTCTCTCTGCGCATCAAATCTTCTATATCTGGTTTTCATGTCTCCTGTGTTTTCTTCCATGACTTCCACTTCTTTGTGTATTTGTGTTGCATTTCCTTCCATTTGTCACAGAGCAGTGTCTGGCACATAACAGGCACTCAATAATTAGTTACTGAATGAACAGATTTTGTCTTCCAGGAGACCAATCAGATCTCACAGTGACTATTACTCTTTTTTTCCATTTTTCTATGGAATATTCAATTCTGAAATCATGTCTTGTGGTTGCAGAAAGTCTTTTTAGATTGTAATTGCATCTCCTTAAGAATTCTCTCTCTCTCTCTCTTTTTAAAATTAAATGTCTTTTCTGCTTCTTCCTTCCTTCCTTCTGCCTGGTTGTTCAATTTGGTCTTTCCAATGGAGTATGATTTTTTTCTTTGCCTATTTATCTGTGAGTATGAGGCCTTTGGCCCCTGTGCAGATCAGCCTGTCAGGCCTCTCAGGCAACAGTGCCTGCAGTGGAAGGAACATAGGTGTTGGTTTCAGGCGCCAGTAGTAAACTAGCTGGCAAACTGTGCTGTCTCCATGCAGTGAGAGGCCATTGTCTCCTGACCTCCTGAGGTGGGGCACTTTGGAGGCTGGGGGTCAGCAGGAAGGTGGGGTCTTGAAATGTGCTCCAAGTAAACTCTACCCTTAAGAAAACGTGAATGTATTTGCTGGCCCGTCTCTCCTCATGGGGTTCAGTGCTTCCATACTGAAGAAATCCAGCTCTACTCAGCTCTTCAAATTAATTAGAGCCCTACTTCCCAGTGGCTAGGAAAAGATGGTTAGGAATATTTAAATTGATTTGACCAACAGTAATTAAGTAATCGGCAGTTAATACCAGTGGGGCTACCAGATGACTGCCTCAATTTTACACATATATTGGAGACACCTTAAATCATTTTCTAAAACAAAGGGAAAAAAGTCAATAAATTAATTGACATTTGTGCATTCATCCACATTTTTACCCTGGTTAATGTTAATCCGGCATTGGTGTTAATACAGACAACAAAAATAGAAGGTTTTTTTAATGTCTAGGAAAAGAGAATGTTGTTAGTAAACTAACAGTAAGAAATGTAGGTTCTATACAACAGAAAACGCTTTTCAAAATGCATTTGGAGTGATCATATGAGTGATCATATCCAGTTCCTGTTCACCTCTAATGATACTAATGAGAGGCTTGCTGGGCCAACAGGATACCTCAAAAAACATTGTGGAATTTTTGTGACAATAAAAGTACAAGATGATATTAAAGGGCCTTAAGACTTTTAAAAAATAATTATCAGAGTATAGTTGATTTACAATGTTGTGTTAGTCTCAGGTGTACAGCAAAGTGAATCAGTTATACATATACCTATATCCACTCCTTTTTTTTTAGATTCTTTTCCCAAATAGGCCAGTACAGAGTACTGAGTAGAGTACCCTGTGCTATACAGCAGGTTCTTATTAGTTATATATTTTATATATAATAGTGTGTGTATGTCGATCCCAATCTCCCAACTTATCCCTCCCCCCATCCCCTGGTAACCATAAGTTTGTTTTCTATATCTGTGACTCTACTTCTGTTTGTAAATAAGTTCATTTGTACCTTTTTTTAGATTCCACATATAAGCGCCATCATATGTTATTTGTCTTTCTGTGTCTGACTCATTCACTCAGTGTGACGATCTCTAGGTCCATCCATATTGCTGCAAATGGCACTATTTTGTTCTTTTTATGGCTGAGTAATATTCCGTTGTATGTATGGACCACATCTTCTTTATCCATTCCTCTGTTGTTGTACATTCAGGTTGCTTCCATGTCCTAAGACTTTTTAATGACCTGAACTCTCAGTGTTTTACTTCCCTCTTATAAGAGAGATTAGATTAAAAAGGAATACAGGCTTCCCTGGTGGTGCGGTGGTTGAGAGTCCGCCTGCCGATGCAGGGGACACGGGTTCGTGCCCCGGTCTGGGAAGATCCCACATACTGCGGAGCGGCTGGGCCCGTGAGCCATGGTCGCTGAGCCTGCGCGTCCGGAGCCTGTGCTCCGCAACGGGAGAGGCCACAGCAGTGAGAGGCCCGCATACCGCAAAAAAAAAAAAAAAAAAAAAGGAATACAAATGGAAAAGCTGAAATCCCAGAATGTAAATTTTGGTTTTTAAACAAATGTAAGATCATTTAAATAAATAAAAGATCATTCTCCCCACCCTAAAACAAACTAACAGATTTTTCGTTTGGTTTGGTTTGGTTTGGTTCGTTTTTTCAATAAACAAAAAGAAAAGTAAAATTTAAAAAAACAAACTTAAATACCCAATACTACAGGATAAATTTTAAGGACACCAGGCTCTAAAAATTTTGGTGGGGTAGAGTGCACGGCCTGTCTTTGAGGGGAGCTGGTTATTTTTGTTTTTTTTTAATTTATCTATTTTATTTATTTATTTTTGGCTGCATTGGGTCTTCTTTGCTGCGTGCGTGCTTTCTCTAGTTGCGGCAAGCGGGGGCTACTCTTCTTTGAGGTGTGCAGGCTTCTCCATTGTGGTGGCTTCTCTTGTTGTGGAGCACAGACTCTAGGCATGCAGGCTTCAGTAGTTGTGACACGTGGGCTCAGTAGTTGTGTCTCGCAGACTCTAGAGCGCAGGCTCAGTAGTTGCGGTGCATGGGCTTAGTTGCTCTGAGTTGCTCTGATTCTTAACCACTGTGCCACCAGGGAAGTCCCGGGGAGCTGTTTTGATTATAACAATCTCTGAATCTGCTATTGGCATCAGTCTGTGCCTGGAGGTCCTCACCCAACCTCCCTGTTGACTCATGCCCCCTTTGGGAAGGCATGACCGCTGTCCCCTTTTTTCCCTTGACCACCACACACAATACAGGGGTGATGACCAAGCTGGTAGGATGTTGGATGTCTAGGTCAAGTGTGATGGGGCAACCTTAACCACTTCCACCTCCAGGGGCCAGCATGGCAGCTCTGTGCTGGGGAGACATCGCCCTTGAATGTCACCTCAAATAAATGAGGTCTTCTGATGCTCTCTGTACACACTGGTGTGCACCTACCATTCACCACCCCTCTGCTGTAATCCCAGCTTCAGGTTTAGGGAACCTCAGGCTTCCCACTTTGAGACCCAGGGCACAGCAAGGTGGGGGGACACCAGACCTTGGGAGGCATCCCAGTACCTCGCCAGGCACACGCTCAGCTAAAGCATGGTGACCTTATGGGCACATCCTCAGACCACACAGGCAGCCTTCAGCCTGAGGGCCCAACCCAAAAGCCAGACATTTAACCCAGTTTTCTTCTCCTTCCTTTTCACGCTCAGATGGATGGAGTGGAACCCTGGCTTCCCCTTGAGTATCGATGCCAAATGCCACAAGGATTTACCCAGAGATATCCAGTTCGATAGTGAGAAGGGAGTAGACTTTGTTCTGAACTACTCTAAAGCGTAAGTGTTCAAGAACTCGAGGATGCTGGGCAGCCCTCCAGCGGCTGGGGCCGGAGATGGAACCCTCATTCCTCCCCTTGTGGTGGCCTTGGGCTGGGGGATCAGCTCAGCCGAGCAACTCTTCCCCAGTCGTTTGACTGTATCTTGGCAATAGCATGGATCCTTAATGCACAATCAAATCACAGGGAAACCTGTATCTAAACAAATGTACAGACTGTAGGACTCCAGACACCAAACAGCTGCTTTCAGCCGGAGTGGAGGTCTTTACTTGGAGTGCCCCATCCCCATCCACAGCTCATCTCCCCTTGGGCTAGTTCAAGGGTAAACAGTGTCCAGGATGTCACCCAGCTGGTAGGGCATTGCAGTCATAATGACCAACACGCCTGTGCTGATCACTTACCTGCATCCCCGTTCGTCTTTCACTACAACCCCACGAGGCAGGCACAGATCTTATCCCCATTCTGCAGTTGAGGAATACGTGGAATAAGGAAGTACAATACCCTGCCCAGTAGCCCCTGCTAATAAACAGCAGAGATCCGAGTCCTGCGCTCCTTCTTGGCGGCTGAATTATTATACGGTTTTCAAAGACCCCCTGGGTGCTCATTACCAACACGGAGCCCCAGCCCTACCTCAGGGCTAGTGGAGGGGCATTTGAATCTGTCCTCTGATACTTTAGGGAATTCTCACAATCATGCAAATTTGGAAAACCCTAAACCCGTGGTCATGCAACCTGACCAAGCCTTGGATGGCCCTGAGGAGATTCAGCACCTCCCGGTGCCCAGCACCCCTCTCAGGGTGAGAGTCTCCCAGGGTGGGCGCTGGCCTTGGGTTGGCATAACCAGGAGGCAGACAGGTGGAGAAGCACTAACCCAGTTAGCTTCTGTGGTGGCATTTGCTTAGCTGCATAGCTGCTCCACTCAAGAAGTTGCCTCATTTGGTTGCTTCTGTAAAGAAAGGGTGGGAGGCCACACACTCAGGCCTTCCTCTTTGGGGCATTTGAGAAAAACCCTACACACACACACACACACACACACAGCCTCACAATCAGACTCCGCAGGGAATCCCCTCACATCACAGAGACTGGGATGCATTTGTCTCCCTGCGGCTGCATCTCCGTGGGAGGGAGGAAGTAATAAGGGCCTGACACTTAATAAGCCTCTGCTAAGTGCCAGGCTGTAGGTGTGGGTGCTTTCTGTATAGAATCGTCTGTTTTAACCTTCACAGCAACCCCAGGAAATAGGTACTGTTTTTAACCATCTCCAGGTAAGTAAACTGAGGCTCTGCCAGGTCCAGGCCAAGGAATTTGCCTAAGGTCGTTTCAGCAGGAATTGGCAAAACCAGGATTTGAATTCAGGTCTATTGGGGTTCAAAACTGGGGATTTTCTTCCCTGCTACTATTGAGATCAAATGGAGAGAAAAATTAACACCAAACCACTAGATTAGTAACGCAGCAGTACCCAACACCTGGCTCCCTGGAAACATCAGGGCAATCATATGTCTCATTTCCTACCCAGGGGTTAGCATTATTGAGTCAAAGGCATGTGGCTTTAGGAGAGCAGAGTCCAGACCAGGATGATACAAGAAGGACAGAAGGCCCTTGTAAAAGGGGCAGTTTGGAGAGAAAACGATAATGATAGAGAGGCAGCAAGGTCAGAGGAGGTGATACTGCTTTGGGGAGTAGTGCCACCTCTGCTAAGTAATGGTGGGGGAGTGGATGGATGGATGGATGGATGGATGGATGGATGGTGAGTGGAGGGATGGATAGTGGATGGTGGATGGAGGGATGGTGGAGTGAAAGCCAGGCTGTGCCTTTCTTATGTCTGCTCAGTGTTCCTTAGGTCATTGTCATCTTTTATCTCAGGATCCCAGCACAGCAGCTGCCACAGGATAGGTGCTCAGTAAACCCTTTCAAAATGAATTGAGTGTGGCCTTTGTGACCACCTCACAGGCCCTCACTTCACACACACACACACACACACACACACACACACACACAATCACACACTTACCTTTTCCTTCTCACGTATCCCCATCATAGCCAACAGCATCCTAGATCAGTGGTTCTCGGTCCTGACTGTGCATTTAATATTAAGACTCCGTGCCACCTCACTGCAGCCAGGCTGTTATGCCAGCATCTGCAGCACAGGCATGAGTATATTTTAAAAGCTCTTTGGGGGATTCTAATGTGCAACCAGGATTGAAACCACTGGCCTTGATGCCTCCCTTGGCCTCACCCTCCATCCAGGTGAATGTGGGATCATGTCCATCCCCTGGGTCTGTGGGCATGTCCTCCTTTCTCAGCTCTGCCATGTCTCCCCAGAATGTTCAGGAACATTCTTCTACCTGCTTCCCCAGGCTCCATCCCACACAGAAATTGGAAGTTCATTCTCAAGTACATGTATAGTTTGTTGGCGGCTCCTTCTACAAAGCAAATATAATTCTTTGACTCGCCTACCTAAAATCCTTCAGTGATTACCCCAACCACAGGGGTCTCTGCCCAGCCTTCTCTCTTGCCCCCAGATGCGCAGGACACCCCAGCCATGTGTGTCCAGAGCTGGGGGTCTTCGTGTCCCCTTGTCTTTGCCTCGCTGTTTTCTCTGCCTCAAATGCCCTTTTTCCCTTCTTTGCCTGGCCAAGTCCAACTCATCATTTTTCAGGACTGGAATAAGGTGCCCCTTCTCCCAGAAGCTCCTAGAGGCCCCAGGTCTGAGGGAGGCTTCCTCCCCTGTGCTCCCCAGTATGGGCCACACAGGCCACCAGCTCTCCAGCAATACCATAGCCCATCTTTCTCTACATCTTCCATGTTACTTGGCCCCTTGAGCTGCAAACTATTTGGCAGGACCAGAGCAAAGAAATCCTGAGATGGGCCCTCAGCCCCACCTGGCACAGCCCAGCTGGGGTGGTCAGCTGAGCACCAGCTCTGTTGGCACAGTGAACCAAGGACCATGCGGTCCTAAGAAGGAGAGAAGAGACACAGCCTCTGCATTTGAGGAGGATGAGTCAAGGGGACTGGGCCTCAGGGAAGCAGGTCAGAGGGACCCCACCCCGGGAGATGAGGGATTCATGGGAGAGGGCTCTGGGCCAGTGGAAGGTGAGCCTAAGGAAGCTGGTGAACTTCTTTAAGACTTGGTGTCTTCATCTAAAAAATGAGACCATAGCTCCCACTCCAGGCTGTTGTGAGAATATTAAGGAACCACATATGTCAACCCTGCACAGAGAAGGTTCTCCCTAAAGACAGCATTAGTCTTCATTCATTCCCAGTAATGAGGTCAGGCCAGCCAGGACCCACTTCTCCAGCATCACCTGCTGAGCACTTGCTCCCTCAGATCGACCTCTGCCCTCAAGGGCTCATAGAGGGACCCTTCCTCTGTTTGGTGTTATCTCATTATGGGGTCCAGGAAGGCTTCACAGCAGGACACCTAGCCTGGCCTTGCAGCTAACCAGACGGTTGGGAGCCTGAAGAAGCAGGACTCGGACGCTCTGGCAGAGGGAGCATCACATGTAAAGGCTGGGTGTGGCTGGGCCTCCTCACAGAACCACGTGGGGGGTGAAATTTCATGTTGTCGTCAAAGGAGGAGCAGCTTATCTGTTTAATCACCACTCACTGTTTGCAGCCTGGAGCTCTGAGTGCAGGAGGTTGGTGGGACTGGTAAGGGAATGTTCTCTTCAAAGGAAATTGAGAAAGAGAGCTTCCTTCCCAGTAGAGGAGAACAGTGCAGAAATGTGACTGAGTTCGGGAGAGATGACCAGACCAGGGTGCTTGGGTCCTCACCCACCGGACATTTCTCATCAGATGAGATCGGGGTGGGGGGGGCAGCTCCTTGGAGGAGCGTCCTTCTCCTTGGGGTCTGGATTTGCAGTGTTGGATGAGAAACAGGGAGAGGTGAGGGAAATCAGAGCCACATTGCAGAAGGTGGACCTGGCAGCCTTTGAGGGTCAGATGAGCGAGCCCAGCAGTGGGGAAAAACAAAGACAGGGAACAGGGGAGTAGGGAGGACTTCAGGATGTGGTGTGGATGTCCCGGGATCCAGTTGAAATTCAGGTCAAAATGGGGAGAGGCCGAGGGGAGAACCCAAGGCACCCTTGACACTGTGCATCTGGCTTATAGGCAGAGTGGGGTGGTCATCAGAAAGGAAAGCTGGACAAGAAGTGGTGAAGAGGAAGATGAGTGCAGTCAGGGGGCATGTTGACGTTCAGAGCCCTGTCCGGCCTCCGATAGTGAGACCAAGGGTAGAGTGGGATGGGTAGGCCCGGGGCTAAGCAGAGAGGCTTCAGGGAGCATTGAGGCCAAGCAAGGTTGGGAGCCATGCAAGGGACGGGGGAGAGGGGGTCGAGGGCCAGATAGAGGCTTTGTTTGGGGACAGGGAGAAGAGTGTGGTCCGAAGGCAATAAGTCTTCCCACCCCTGCTCCAGCCCCACAGACCAGTCACCCGCTGCTTGCGTGAAGTCAGACAAAATTACATGTATGGTAGCTCTTTGAAAGGAGCTGGCGGCATAGAGAAGGAAAGAGCAGGCCGCAAGATGAAGAGCAGGAAGCTAGAGAGAAAAGATGGGCTTCCTTGCCCATGAGGAGGGCTGGGGTGAGAGCGAGAGAGGGAGAGATGATGGCACGGGAGCAGGGAAGCCGAGGGAACTTGTTCTCTTGACTTTGGAAGCCAAAGCCAGGAGTTTTGCGGGAAAAAGTCCCCACACCCTCCTACTGTCACCCCAGCTCAGAAACAAGTTGGCTGCACATCACCAAAGCACTCAGAAAATAGGATTCTCCCCTTTAACTTCACGAATGCTACCCAAATCCTTGGATCTCCTTGGTAATCGTTAAAGTCATCTCCTCCTAGTTCTAACCGATCCCTGTATGTCTGTATATCAACCCTACCTACCTATGCTGAATTCTGTTACAGAATCAGAGATGTGTCCCATTGGAAAATAAATTTGTTGGGGAAAATGTAGGGGGAAAAAAATTCCCACCTAAAAGTTAGACCTGGAAATTTTTACTTATATTTGCTAAAGTAGCAGTTTTTTGTTAAAAATGGATCATAAAATAAAGGTATAAGTTAACACAAATCATAAAGTAATGTTTCCTTTAAAAAGGGTTTGCTTTAAAGTTAAATTAATTTGGAAAACATTGCAACCTTTCCAGCAATGGTTCTCAAGTTATAGTTTGCATCAGAATCCCCTGGAGGGCCTGTTAAAATCTGGACTTAGAGACCCACCCCTAGAGTTTCTGATTAGGGAAGGCTGAGGTGGGGCCTGAGAATCTGCATTTCTAATGCCATCCTGGGGGTGCTGATGCTGCTGGCCCACCAACCACACTCGGGGTAGCAAGGTTATACTTTGCTTTCCTGGGGGAAGAAAACCTATTAATCTATTCAAAGTATAGCAACAAGTATCAACTCATCTCTAATTACCCTTTAAAAGCAAAAGGTCACCTTATTTAGAGCCTGGAGAGCAGCGATTGTTTCTGACTCTAGCTGCGCCATCTTGGGAGAGTTATTTAAGTTTTTTTGACCCATTTCCTTCCTATAAAATGAGGTTGGTGCTGCCTAACTGCTAGAATTGTTATGAGATTTAAACGAACTCACGTAGGCAGTGCCTCTGCGGTGCGGGCTAGCACAGTGTAGACCTAGTATCTAGTATCTCCATTCTGGATGCTTGCGAGGACTTTGTCCTCATTCCTGAGCCCAAGGAAGGAGACTGGCCAGGGAGCTACCTTCTCAGGCTCTGTTACTGCCTGTTTGCTGGCTCTTCTGGGCTTCTTCCATTCCCACGGGAGCTGGCCCAGAGGAGGCTACCTGCTGCTTGTCCTTTGACAAATGCAAATTGAGCTCCTGGGGGTGGGGGCCTGAGATGAATCAAAAGTGGTCCCTTGGTCCCAGCTCCAAGAAGCTCACAGTCTAGTGGAGACCAAGCTATGGACAGCTCATCACGATAGTATGTGGTAGATATTCCTTTGGAAAAGAGCACTGGGAAAACTTGAGGCAGGGAGGAAGCTCTGAGGATGCAGCATCAGAAAAAAGCTTTCTAAGAGAGAGGCCCAACCTGGGTCTTGAAGGATGCATAGGAGTTCACCACGCTGATTGGAGGAGTGGAGGGGATGGCTTTCAGGGCGGTGAGAACTCCGTGATCCAGGAGGACCAGAGTGGGGGCCTGTGTAGGGAAGTGGAGCTGAGGCTGCCAACGCAGAGAGTTGGGCAAGGATCCCAGCCTTTACTGCTGGGGGTGGGCGGTGCAGGACCATGGGGGTTTGAAGCAGGGATGAAGTCCATGGGGGTCAGCATTTTAGTGTCAAGGAAAAAGGGGTTGGTTGTCAGATGCTTCAGCGAGATCGGGGAGTTTAGAGCTGACTCTTTAGGTACAGCCACTAGGATGTGACACACAGTGCCCTGGGTGAGAGCACTTAAGGAGGGCAGAGAGGAGAGGAAGTAAAGAGGAGCCAGACGCAAAGATTCTTAGGTGAACTGAGTGTGAAGGAAGAAAGGGATGAATGAATTAAGCAGAAGGACCCCAGGAGGGAGAGGGCAAAGTTCTGTGCCGTAGCCTGGATTGTGAACTTGTCCACTGGTCCCTCCAGAACACCACAGTTTAAGGCTGCAGACGTTAATATTAACAGTAAGTGATAATCATGGTACTAGTCGCTAATATTTGTTGAACTCATTTTACAAATCAATGCTTTCTATATATCATGTCAACCCTGTGAGGCAGGGACAGTTATTGTACCCGTTTCATGGATGAGGAAACTGAGGCACAGAAGGTTAGGGATTTGCCCAAGGCCATATGGCTGGGAAGAGATGGAGCTGGGATCTTCGGCCAGGCCCTTAACACTCTGTGCTGACCTGCATCCATCTCAGCTGCCCTCTCTGGCCTTGCATATGGACTCCTCAGCACAAGGCAAAGAGCCAAGGTTAGGCAGAAAGTAAATGAGGGTTAAATTCCACTAAACTGCTTATCCCCCCAAATCCAGGAGACTCGGGAGAGCAGCTACATAGGAGATAACGGTGCTCTGTCCCTGGAAGCTTGCATCAATTTGGGGCAGCAAAAAGTCTGATGAATGAATGAATGAAGGCACAGACCAGAGCCCGTGTGAATGGGAAGAGAGCACTGTAGACTGCTGTCGAGGACAGGCGACTGGTCTCTTTCTTAGGGGAAACGCAGAAGGAAGAGCATGGGCGTGGGTGCCAGTTTCTGTCCTGGTTTCCACAAGGCCAATCAGCTGCCCCCTTGGAGCTGCCCTGGGTTCAAGTCCCCTAGAGGCCCCATGAGACCAGGGTGCGGAGGGGCTTGGCAGGGGGCAGGTGAGGCCAGAGCGTGCAGGGGCGCCGCCGTGTCTCGGTCTGCAGGATGGAGAACCTGTTCATCAACCGCTTCATGCACATGTTCCAGTCTTCTTGGAGCGACTTCGCGGACTTTGAGAAAATCTTCCTCAGGATCAGCAACACCATTTCTGGTGAGTGTGCTTTGGGGGCTCTTATGGTGCTGGGGAGCCTTGCCTGGGCGTGGGAAAGGGCTGCTCCACCCACTCCAGCACGAGGCCTCCCTGTGCCCCAGGCCAGCACTGCCTGCACCCACACAGTACGCTCCCCTGGGCATCACCCTCATGGCCAGAGGTTTCTCCTCCTTGGATGTCCAGTGTTGAGCGCCCTCAACCTCATTTCACCATCGAAAGTCTCATAAATATCAACACTTTTTCTTTAAATAAATCAATCATTTATGCTTCTGAACAGAGAAAAGGCAGGAGTTAGCTTGTTTTTTAAGCATTTACGTGAAAGCAACAGTGGGTTCCTTTGGACTAGGATGTATTTGGTAGAACAGTAGCATCATAACTGCCAGGGATGGCACAGGAAGGACCACACAGCAACAGAAAGATTAGAGACATTAAGGAGACAAGCAAGGGGGGAAACTGCCTTCACAAACTCCTCCCCAGGGTGCCCCCCGCTCCCCTCCTTCTCCCTCATCCTAGGGCCCCTGCTTCCTGGGCACAAGGACCTGGGTTTTTTTTTTCTTTTCTTTTTCTATAGGTACAGTGTTGTACAACAGACCTCTAGAACATACTCATCTTAACTGAAACTTCACGCCATGGATTAGTAACTCCCCACAACCCCTCCCTAGCAACCACCACACTGTGCTGCTCTTTGATTCTGTTGAGCTGGACTAATTCAGATGCTTCATATAAGTGGAACCATGCAGTACTTGTCGTTCTGTGACTGGGTTATTTCACTTAGCATCATGTCCTCCAGGTTCACCCATGCTGTCATATATTGTGAATGTCCATCTTTTTTAAGGCTGAATAGTATTCCATTGTGTGTATATACCACATTTTCTTTATTCATCCCTCTGTAGATGAGCATTTAGGTGGTTTCCACATCTTGCCTGTTATGAATTGTGCTGCAAGGAACATGAGGGTGCAGATATCTTTTCAAGATCCTGATTTCAATTCTTTGGGATAAATACCCAGAAGTGGGATTGCTGGATCATGTGGCAGTTCTATTTTTAACTTTTCGAGGAAACTCCACACTGTTTTCCATAGCAGCTGTGCATCCTGAATTCCCATCAACTGTGCACAAGGGCTCCAACTTCTCCATGGCCTCACCAACACTTGCCTTTTTTTTTTAATAATAGAATCCTGACAGGTGTGAGGTGCTATCTCACTGTGGTTTTGATTTGCCTTTCACTGGTGACTAGTGATGTTGAGCATTCTTTCCTATACCTGCTGGCCATCTGTATGTCGTCTTCAGAGAAATGTCTGTTCAAATCCTTTGTCCAGGGTTTCCCTGGTGGCGCAGTGGTTGAGAGTCCGCCTGCCACTGCAGGGGACACGGGTTCGTGCCCCGGTCCGGGAAGATCCCACATGCCGCGGAGCGGCTGCACCCGTGAGCCATGGCCGCTGAGCCTGCGCGTCCGGAGCCTGTGCTCCGCAACGGGAGAGGCCCCAACAGTGAGAGGCCCGCGTACCGCAAAAACAAACAAACAAAAACTCCTTTGTCCATTTTTTAATCGGGTTATTGGTGTTTTTGCTATTGAGTTGTAGGAGTTCCTTATATATTTTGAAGATTAAACTTTTATCAGATATATGGTTCGCACAGATTTTCTCCGATTCTGTAGGTTGTCTTTTCACTCTGTTGATTGTTTCCTTTGCTGTGCAGAAAGCTTTTTAGTTTGATGCAATCCCATTTGTCTATTTTTGTTTTTGTGCTTGAGAAAGGGGTTCCCCAGGAACCTTCTGAGCCACTAAGGGCCAGCTCAGGGAGGATGGGGTGGTGTCATGGCCTGACCTAGTGGTCAAGCAGTTGGGCATGGTGGGCTGTCCACTGAGTGCCTGGGAGAGGGGACCCAGCAAGGACTCTGGCCCTCCGCTAGCATCAGGAAGACCTCAGCCCGGCTCAGAACTCAGGCTGAGCTCCGATTCTCTCCTCCATAGAGCAGGTTATGAATCACTGGCAAGAAGACTTAATGTTTGGCTACCAGTTCCTGAACGGCTGCAACCCTGTGTTGATCCAGCGCTGCGTGAAGCTGCCAGAGAATCTCCCGGTTACCACAGAGATGGTGGAGTGCAGCCTGGAGCGGCAGCTCACCTTGGAGCAGGAGGTTGAGGTAGAACCTGGTTGGCTGGAGACGGTGGCCCGGGCCAGAGGCTCAGCTCAGGTGGCCAGGTCATACTCTGTTGGGCAGAAACCACTTCCTGCTGGCCATTGCTCGCTGGCCCCCAGGCTGCTACCTCCAGGCTCATCTGTCTGGCTGATGGCAAGATCGACTGCCCTCAGTGAAGTGACCTCTTCCTTTTCCTGAGCATTTATGAAAACTGTCTTGTCCAGCATGGGTGGAGGAATTGAGAGGGATATTTCCCCGTGATGTGCAGGTCTTAGAGCATAATATCAATATTTTCAATATCAATATCACGATTAAAAGAGCTCCCTCTAACTAAGGGCCTGTTGTGGGCCAGGCATTGTGAGAGATGCTTTACACACAGGACTATCAATTGTTACCCGCCTTGCAAAGGTAAAGAAACTGGAGAAAAAAGCAAGCCTTGCATCAAAAAAAAAAAAAAAAAAAGGAGAAAACTGATGGAACTTTTGACTTCCTAATTAGAAGTGTTGGTCTTCTGCTTCTGTCCTCACCCTCTCCCCAGCCCTTCTCCTGGCCCTCGTCTGCAGGGTCAGCCTTCTCCAGTTCCAAGACTATTGTAGTCTTGAGACAGAAAGGGGTTCAAAGCTCCTCCTCTGGTAGGACTCAGTGTCAGCCGCCTTCCATGCCAGGAGCTTGAGGCTCTGGGAACTGGCCTTAGTCTCCCATCAGTTGGCCCATTCCCACTAGAGCCAGGATGACCAGGCCTCCTGCCACCTGCCCCAGGTGTCTAGGCGGCCTTCTGCTGTTTCCAGTCACCCTGTCTTGCTTGCTCAGCTCACCATGGGGCCCCAGAAAGAGAGCGATGGTCAGTGCCGTCTGTGGACAGACCTCCCAGCCCTCACACCCTGTCCACCTGACTCTGGAGGGCCACCTGCCCAGCTGAAGTCCCCAGGCAGGGCTCCTGCCCCACCTGGTCATGTGGACAGGTGACAACCTGTCCCCACATAGACAGGCACACACAGCAGTTCTCCCCTGTAGATTTAATTGCTGGACGTAGTAACATTGATTCAGTGCTGTTGGTTTCAAACTTCAAATCAGAGAATCACTGAATCTTAAAAGCCAGAGAATCCTAGAACTGGAAGGGACTGAGCAGCCATCTGTGCACCCAGCCGCCCTGGCAGGGGGACAGCCTCCGCTCAGGAGTGCTTGCCACCACAGTGGTCGTCTTTCCTTTGAGTTATGGTCTTGATGCTCAGCTGTGGTTTGGGTGGTGAAGCAATAATCCAATAGCCACCATTGACTGGAGTCTTACACACACACCACCCATCTCTTACACATACGTCGCTCCATCCCCTACAATATGGTTCTTAATTCCCACAGTCATTTCTGCTACTTCTCTTTGGCAGCATCTTATGATCTACATTAAGTTTGTGGCCTACTAAAACTCCAAAGTTTTTTTCTTTTAATCTTTACCTATGCAATTATTTTTTTGCAACATGAATAGAGAAATTCTACCCCTGTTGTTTTTGAGTCATCGTCACAACTCTTCAAGAGTGTTTTAGTTCTTAGACTTTATATTAGGATTTTGTAGTTTCAAGTCACAAAAATCATAAGAAATGCATTGGTTGAGGCAACAGCAAGAAGCAAAGCGAGGGGACTTCCCTGGTGGCACAGTGGATAAGACAATATGCTCCCAGTGCAGGGGGCCCGGGTTCGATCCCTGGTCAGGGGACTAGATCCCACATGCATGTCGCAACTAAGAGTTCGCATGCCACAACTAAGGAGCCCACGTGCCGCAACTAAGACCTGGTGCAACCAAATAAATAAATGATTTTTTTAAAAAGAAGAAGCAAAGCGACTAGCTCAGGCATAGCTGGGTCCAAGGTTCAGATAATCCATTGACATCATTTCTCCATTTCTCAATTCTCTGCCTCTGTTGGATTTTTTTCCTTAGGAAGGTGTCCTTTTGTGGAGGTAAAGATGACCACCAACAGCTTCAGACTTACCTTCCACCATTTTAGCAAACATTACCCAATCCCAGAAAGAAAGTCCCTGTTTCCCAACACTTCCAGCAAGTGTCATGGGTCCAGCTTGGGATAATTCCCTGAACCAATCGCTATGGTCAGGAGAATGGACTATGTCGACCAACAGGAGAGGACAGGAATACCAGACAAGCAAGACCACCAGCATCTTCTACAGAACCTAGAATATCAACTGAGAGATAGGGTTGGTGCTCTCACTTTCCAGCAGGATGAAACTGAGGCCCAGGGAGAGGAGGTGGCCTGGAATAACAGAGAAATGCCCCATAGGCAGACCCAAACCCCAGGCCCCCGGGTTCCCAGGGCCTCCCTTTAGCCTTTCATTCATCATGTTAAACAACCTGGGTCCGCTCAAGATTTGATCGGCAGCCATTTCTTCTGCACAGTGGTCACTGATGGCCACATCCGCTCTGAAAGGCATTTGTCCAGCCCATCACAGAAGCCCAGCCAACCCTGTGCCCACCGGGACTAGTGTCTCCAACTTCTGGCCAAGGTGTCCCAAGGGGCCATCACTTGCTATCCTGGAAGCAGCCTCTCCCCACTTCCCTCTTCCCTGGCTGGCCGAGGGCACCATCCCCTCCTTCCCCGACCCCGTCCCACTCCTGCCCTGAATGCATCTCGAGCAGACTGCTCGGAGCTCATCACCGGTGTCAGACAACTGCCAGGGTCCTCTGCGTCCGAAAAAAGGAGGAAGGTGATGGCCAGGCTTTGAGCTTCTCTAGTGCCTTGGTCCCCTCAAGCGCTTGCACAGTGGCCCCCGCGCGCCCTCTGTAGGCAGAGTCGTGGACGTGCAACTGACTTGAGCACCTGTTGACCAGTGTCCACCGTGCTGTAGACCCGGCCCCCTTCCCCAGCCGGACCGCAACCCCTGCCTCCATTGCTAGCTTAAAACACAAAAGGCTTTAGAAGAAGCGCTGCTTGTCCTGCACCCGAACTCTTCCAGCTCTGGCGAAAGGAGCCCTTGCGGCCCTCAGCTTAAGCTCCCTCTAGGGGACTCAAGTGTAGTCTGGGGTGGGCGGCTTTCTACCTTCCCCAAATCCCAGGTGCATATTTGTTTTATATTGAAGTATGATATCCACGGAAAAGGGCACGAATCAGGAGTGGCAGCAAGCCCAATGACTTTGCACCTTACCCCGCTGTGCCACCAGCCTCAGACCAGGACACAGAGCACACACAACCCTTGCAGACTCCCCCCCCCCGCCCTTGTAGACCTCCTCACCCCTGAAGACCCACCTCTAAAGACCTCCCCCGGCCCTGACGACCCCCTCCTGACGCGGTGGACGCCTACTTTTGTAGACCCCACCCCTCAGAGCCTTCCACCTGCGAACCTGCCCCCTTTCCGTCTCTCCTCCCAAGGGTGGCCCTGGTCCTGACCCTGACACTGAGTTTACCCAGCTTGAACTCTCTGTAAGTGGAGTCCTGCAGCATCACTCTTGGCATTTGACTTCTCTCATTTATTTCATCTAAACTCTGCCTACTTTCTTCTTCTTAAACTGTGTCCTTCCGGGTGATCTTTCAACATCCTTCACGAGGGTCAGGCAGACTTCGGGTACAGCAAGTGCGGAAGAGCCACTGCCATTCCTTCACCTTACTGAGCCCACCGCAACCTGTGAAAACTGATGTCAGTCAGCCTTTGAGTTAGAGGACCAAGAACTTTACAAATTTCTGAGCTCCACTGAGTTGCCAGGGCAGCCAGAGCCCCCTTTCCCTCCCTCTGCGCCTGGTTGCTGGGTCCATCTCAGGCTGCAACTGACTTGCATGTATTTCCTCCTGCCTCTTACAGCTGGGGAACATCTTCATCGTGGACTTCAAGCTGTTGGATGGCATCGATGTCAACAAAACAGACCCCTGCACTCTGCAGTTTCTTGCTGCGCCCATCTGCTTGCTGTACAAGAATCTGGCCAACAAGATTGTCCCCATTGCCATCCAGGTAGGCTGAGGGGACCTGTTCTCTTCCCGGGCGGCTCTACCCTCAGCAGTCAGGGCTCAGGGAGGATTTCCTGGGTGGCACCACCAAAGCTCTAGGAGGAGAAGGCAGCTCTGCCTTGAGTGTCCTGCTGAAGGCTTTTCCAGGTAGACAGGAAAAACAGGAACTTAGGGCTTCCTGCCAGTCCTGGAGAGGGCTGACCACAATGGGCAGAAAGGGCTCCACTCCCCAAGATACCCTTGAGAACTTCCTGGTTCTGAGGAGGACCTGCCTTGGGATAGCACACTGGGCTCCCCACCCCAGCGTCGTGACCAGCCCCAAATCAAAACGCCAGCAGAGCCCAGGCAAGTGAGGCTGTGAGCTGAGCTGGAAGCTGAGGCTGCCAAGAGGGGACCATGGAGTTCAGGAACTGTTCCCGTCCTGAGATGCTCCCTTCATGTGCCCCGGGGTTCTTGTCTCCACCAGAGATGATGGAGAAGGAGGCCACTGCAACACTGTGGGAGCTGGTATGCAGGCAGCAGGAAACCACACCCGGGCCAGGATGAGGTGTGGGTCCATGAACGGGGGAGGCTGCACAGGGGCCCCTAAGGGGAAGGCAGACAAGCACTCAGCAAACAGTACTTTGAGTCAGCCATGAACCAGGCATTGAGTGCCGTGGGCGTAATAGCAGCTAGTTTTGCCAGATGTTAACCGCCAAGGCTATTGCAAGGGTTTGCCTACACACAACCCCTTGGATTCTGAAATCTAAAAAATTCTAAAGCTCTTAGACTTACCAAAAATGTGTAGCAAATTCATTGGCAGCAAAGCTTGCTGTGAACCAACAGGAGAGGCTATTTAAGAGGCTTTCTCTCACTTAGTATGAAATGCATACGTTTCACTGCAGAAATACTAACATATTTGAGTGTAAAATGTTGTGTTGCCCCAGACCCAGGGAGGGGGAGAGAGGTGTCACATGATGAAATGGACACACTGCGAAAATCCTAAAAATTATGAATTCTGAAACATTTGGCCACCAGGGTTTCAGACCAGGACCTACCTTTATTTATGTAACTGTCACTACAACCCTCTGAGTAGGCAGGCACTAGTGCTACTGATCATTTTAAGCGGATAAGGAAACCAAGGCACAGGGGTAGTCAGCGGCAGAGCTGAGGCTCGAGCCAGGCCTTCTGGCTCCAAAGTTCATGCCTCACCAGTCTCCCAGTCTCTGGGGCACCTCTCCTCCAAAGGAGTGCCCAGGCTGCTATCAGAAAGAAGCCCTATGCTTCAGAAACTGATGCAAAAGGTAAAGGGACAAGTGATGGAGAAGTAAGCCGAGCTAGGAACCTTGTTCACCACTCTCAGGCACCTCTGAAGCAGCCTGTCCTCCAGAGACCTTTTATGTCCAGACCATGGACTATTACGCCACCTTTACAACCAATAAATGAGATCTATCCCAGCTGACCTGAGTCAGCTATGAGTTAACAGCAGAAAGCAAGATACAGGGTAGAGATTATACGATCTCTTCTATGTCAACTGAATGCAAGGAAAGGGCCCACCACAGATGTGACCAGATACTCTTGTGGGCATGGGGAGTCGCAGAAGGACACAGGTCACCAGGTTGGGAACATTGGGATGGAACTGGCTGGGGCACAGGTGAGCAAAAGAAAGTAGCAACAGACTTGATTATAACGCTAATCAATGTGTGGAAAATTGCACAAATATGCATATATGCCAAGAGGCTGGATTATGAAATGTTTTCTTTCTTTCTTGTGCTCTTCTGTAATGATTGGAATTTTTTACGGTAAGTATATAATCTTTCCTAATCAGAAACAAAAGGCTACATCCTTATCACCACCCCTCCCAAAGTTTAAACACAGAACACCAAGCGTTCTGGAGTTCCACAGCATCACTAACAGCCTGGAGGGGAGTGGGGAGGGTGGGAAGAATGTGTGGGAGGGAAGGCCCAAATCGGAGTGACCTGCAAGGCTGGTGTAAGAGTTCCGGATGATAGCAAGTGAGGGTCTGGACTAAGCAGTGAGAGTGGAGAGAAAGGCCAGAGGCACTGCCAAGGAGTAGGCAGAGCACTGGGTCCCTTCCCAGCTCAGCTGTTTACCAGTTTGTGACTTGGGAGAGCTGCTAAACCACTCTGAGCCTCAGTTTCCCCCTATGTAAAATGGGAATGTCAAGGAATACCTGCTTTGCAGGGCCACGGTGAGGGATAAATGAGATAGTACAAGTATAGCCCCTAGCATGCAGCAGAAGGTCTCCTTGGCCACAGAGCATGCACCAGAGCCTAGCAGGCATCCTACCTGCTCTGCCAGCAGAGTCAGGTGTGGGTGGGGCCGCGCAGTCAGTGCAAAATAGCAAAGCACTGGGAGGGGCGGGGCAGGGGGGTGAGGAAGGGGGGGTCAGGGCAATAAGAGGGCAGTGACAGGGGGTGGGGCAGGACAACAGTACGAGGGGCGAGACTGAGGGGGCAGCAGGGGAGGGGCCAGGGGAGAGGTGGGGCAGTGGGGAGCCTGAGAGCTGGGACTGTTAAAAGGGGCTGGAGTGTTGTTCTATGAAAACATGGTTTCAGAGTTCGCAGACCTCCTAATTTTCCAAGAAAACCTATTAATCCAGATTTTTATGTGAAAGTACTGATATTTAAAGGTTGACAACTAATTGCATTCACAAACAAACAAAAATATCGTGAAGGTCAAACTCTGCTCTCCTTGCACTGCTCTGTCCTGGGTGAGCAGGCCCGGGGTGGGCTGTCTAGAGCCGGTCTGTCCAGCGTGGGAGCCCCTGGCCACCCACGGCTCTAGAGCCCTTGAGATGTGGTTAGCCCCTACCAAGGCGCTCTGGAAGTGCAAAATACACACCTGATTTCGAAGACTTAGAACGAGAAAAAAAATAGAATTTTTATTATTTACATGTTGAAATGACATTTTAGAGAGATTGGGTAGAATAAAATTGTATTATTAACATAAAGTTCACCCGTTGGTTTTTATTTTTATTACTGTGGCTGTTACTGAGCAGGACCCTAAGGAGCCTTCCCACGACAGCCCCCCCCCCCCCCCCGCCCCCCATGTCCTCCGCCTCAAAAAACTGTACCTGAGTTTACGAACAATTAACATAGAGATAATGAGAAGGGTCCTGGCGGACGCCTCCCGGCTGTCTCTGCTCTAGGTGAGCACTAGGGGGCGCTGCGGCAGTGCGCTGTGAGGGGAACCCCGGCAGCTGCGCAGCTGCGGGAGCGGTTCGTTCAGCAGCTCCGGGTCTGGCTCTCAGCCTGCGTCCGCCGAGTCCCGGGGAGATTGGAAGCCGAGAGCGCGGGCGCTGCACTGCTGCTCTGCGGCTCGAGGCTCCGGCTCGAGCTCGTGCTGGAAGGGACGCAGCTTCTCCTGACAGTGCTGCTTGTGGGCGCACCAGTCCTTCCGCGGGCCCTGGGAGCCACAGTAGTGAGCCAGCTGGCAGCGGCCCCTGATGTTGAACTCCCGGAGCTGCTTCTCGGTCATCGCGCAGGGAGGGGAACGGCGCTCGTAGCAGGTGCAGGGAGTCTCCTCCTCTTGCACCACGTCCCCGTTGGTGTTACAGTACCGGGTCACATTCAGGACGGGGAACTGCTCCGCTATGGGGTCCGTGGGAAGCTGCTGAATTGCAAGCCAATATAAGCTTTGCTCCCTTCACTTGCTCGAGGTCTCTGACTTCGGGCCGCCAACCCCACGGTACGAGCTGCAGGTTGTCCAGGCGACTGTCCACAGTGACAGCATTGAGATGCATCACCTGAAACGGGGAGCGATGCCCCAGCCCCACCTCCCCATCGCTCCCACAGCAGCTCAGGAAGGAGCCTTCCTGACCCTCTTGCTCGGTTTTTGTCAAGGGCATATACAAGTATCTTAGCACCATTTCCATCTGCGTCTACTTCCATCCAGGCCTCAAAGGAGTAGCCCTCCACCAGCAGGGATGTTCTGCTCATCTATCAGTGTGTACTTGGTCCTCATCTGACTGCCTCTGCTCCTCTCTCCCAGCAAAAGCTCCCACCGCTGGTGATGGGAACAAGGTTCCCATTCAGGTTAAGGTCTGTGGCTGGTGCAGCTGCACAGCTGGCTCTTTTCCAGAGATTGTGGTGAAGGAAAATGCAGCATTTATTTCAGGGCCCCAAGCAAGGAGTCCAGGCAGCTAGTGGTCAAAAGGCCCCAAACTTCCCAATGGCTTTCAGGGAAAGGTTTTTAAAGACAGGGTGAGAGCGGGTTTGTGGGATGTGTGATCAGCTCATGGACATTCTTCTGATTGGTTGGTGGTGAGGTAATCGGGAGTCAGCATCAGCCTTCTGGTTCCAACTGGTCTGGGGTCTGTGTGCTTGTGGGCAGCATACAGTTAATTTCTTCCACCTGCTGGGGGTTTCAGTATCTGCAAATCAGCTCAAAGTATATGGCTCAGAATATTATCTATAGCCCTTGAGGAGGAACTAAAGTTCCTTGACTTTGTTTTAATGGCTAAAGTATATTATTTTATCTTGCTTGACTGTTTTCCTTTATTTCTGCATTTTCGCACTTCTCTGATTAAATTTATTCTTTGGAACTCAGGGAAGGCCTAGGAGGCTAAAGTTTTTCTATAGACAAGAGGCAGGCAGAGGACATGGAGGGGATCTGTCCTGGAAGGACCCCCATAGGGTCCTGCTTGGTTACAGGGCTACCTGAAAATTTTAAATTCCACCTGTGGCTTGCATTATATTTCTATTGGACCTCATCTCTGTTTTTGAGGGAGAGACAGGGAAATTACCTTCCAAAATACTTAGCATGACCTTGAGGACCCAAATTGGTCTGGCTCCCCCACATCTCAGGCAGCTCTTCTCCTGGGTCACCCTGTTCCCACCACACTGCTCCCAGCAAGAGTCTAACACCCGGCCCAGCTCCCAGTTCCTATGACGGCTCCACCACTCTCCTCCTCTGTTCTGGACAATTCATTCTCATCCCATGTGTCCACCCCTCCCAGGCTCTGTGTCCTCCTCAGAAAGATGGGTCATGACAGCAACTACCTTGCAGGCTCACATGACATTGGGCTGTCAGGTCCCGAGGCTGCACCAGGCGCTAGGAGAGAGCCCCAGGAATGCCAAGGGCTGTTGTCATGGAGAAAGCTAGGGACCAGGGGCTTGGGCAGGAAGGGCTGGATAATGTAGATATGTCAGGGCCAGATCACGGAGTTTGGCGACCTTATTTTCTGGCACGAAGAGGTGACTGGGTGTTTTTAAAGACAGGATTGACCTGACATGATTTACATTTTAGAAAAAAAAATCACCCCTGCCCCAGTGTGGAGTTGAAACGGGGAAGGGAAAGACAAGCCAGCCTCTACTAAGGAGGCACCTGGCTGCAGGGCTGGGTTCAAGAGACAGTGACTTGGGACACTGCATCATGCTGGCCCTAGAGCCCCAGGAACTGGAGTTGCTAATCTTGGGCCAGAAGGGAACTCAGGAGCACCAAGACAGAGCCTAGGGAACAGCAGCATTTAAGGGGAGAGCAGAGGAAAGGAAAGTTGGGAGACCAAAAAGCAGCAGCAGAGAAGCAGGTGGAACCAGGAGGGAGGAGCGGAGATGGGGAACAGGTGGAAGACCACAGCCTTCACACATGGCGGTGCTTGCTCCTTGCTGATGCCTTCATGCTCTTTCATTCACTTCTCCTAATAACTGTGAGGTGAGTAGACACTGTGCCCTTGTTACAGATGGCAAAGCCAGAGCTCAGAAAGGCTACATTGCCCAGGGTCCCACAGGTAGTAAGTGATGCAGCTGGGATGGGAAATACGATCTCTAGGCCTCTGCCCTCCTCCATGATCTTCTCATAATTCAAAAGTCACTGTTTAAGAAATTTGGATTCTCCTGGAATTTCCTGAGAGGCCAGGCTCTTCTGCGGCTGCAGTCTGGAGCGAAATACTGCAGTATTTTCTCCAATGTATCAGCTCAACCAGGTCCCAGGAGATGAGAACCCCATTTTTCTCCCTTCGGATGCAAAGTCTGACTGGCTTCTGGCCAAAATCTGGGTGCGTTCCTGTGACTTCCACATCCACCAGACCATCACCCACCTTCTGCGCACACATCTAGTGTCTGAGGTTTTTGGCATCGCCTTGTACCGCCAGCTGCCTGCTGTGCACCCCATTTTCAAGGTACAGCAAGCTGCTGCCTTACCTGGTGGGAGAGGGTATCCAGGTATGGGGGGGTGGGGGAGAGAAGGGAGGGAAGAGGGGTACTGACATCCCCACAGGACTGTGGCTGGGAGTGGCCATAAGAGACCCCTGGAGAGATGCTGGGGAGGTGGGTAAGTACCCCCAAGGAAGGAAGTGGCTCTGAGCCTGCTGGATCCTGAGGACACAGGGCTGGGGCCTTACTCCAGCTTGGGCTCGCCTTGGGTAGGTGTGCAGATTTTGAAGAGGCAGAAGAGTTCAGTGTGACCCTGTCTGATCCCAGGCGGCAGCCCCCACTGTCACTGCCCTCCTCTGTTCCCAAATCCTACCGGCACTGACTGCTGGGGTGACTGCAGGCTCAGGTTACCTCTATGTGCCTCCGTTTCCCCATCTGTAGAACAGTTCAGATAGTATGCCTGCCTCCTAGGATTACTGTCAGGGTTAAAATAGTTGACAGATTTGAGAGCTTCAAACAGTGCCTAGCACACAGTTATGCTCTGTGTAAGTGTTGACTGTTATCATTTTTATCACGACCATTATGCATTAGAACATTAGAGTGGCGCCCATCCCCCAGGCCGCTGGCAGCGGCTCCACAGTGAAGGTCAGCATGTCAGCTTCACTCCCTCCCTGAGGCCTGTAGCATCGCCCCTCCACGGAGGACCCCCGAGGAGGCACAGACCTGGTCAGGCGCCCCCGACCGGCCTTCTCTGATGTCTCCTCCTGCCCCTCCACCCAGCTCCTGGTGGCACACGTGCGGTTCACCGTCGCCATCAACACCAAGGCCCGGGAGCAGCTCATCTGCAAGTACGGCCTCTTTGACAAGGTGGGTGCCCCGAAGAGCCCGGCCCGGCAGGCACCTACTTCTCAGAACCTCGGCGGCCTCCACTCCAACCTGAGGTCCAGCCCCCTAGGCACTGGGGTGGAGGCCTGGGGAGGGTGGGAGGCTGCAGGTGCTCCAAGTGAAGCCTCCCAGCTTCCCTGGCCCACGTCCACCCCTCCCACCCAGCCACTTCCAAGCACCACCTGCTCTTCCTCCTCACCGTGGTCTCCCCGTCACCTCCTCCCTCCCTTCTCCATCCTCCTGCCTCCCCACCTCTTACACACTGGGGCCCTGCATCTCCCCTCCCACTCTGCCGCCCATCATTCTGAGCACAGCCTCCCACACTCTGCCCTTGCAGGCCGTCGGTGCTCCCAGCCTACTCGCCCTGTCAGCGGGGGCTCAGGTCCCCCCTGCCCATCACACCCTCTCAGGCAGCACCCCACCCCTGTTCTGACCCCCCAGGAGGCTTACCGCGCCTGGACCCTCCCGGCAGCCCTACCTGCAACTTTCCCGCTTTCTCATCTCCCATTAGTGAGCGGGCCAGATGATCACTAGGGCTGAATCACCATTTGGGTGGAAAATGACAAAACCCATCTCAGACCAGCTGCAGCTGTAAAGGAACTGTGTCATCTCACACGCCTGGACATACTCGGGTTCGGGAGCCACAGCTCCCAGCTCCGTGTCTCGCTGGGCAACACTGGCCTGTGGCCTCCCTCTCAGCACCAGGTGCTGGGCCCAGAGCCCCCAAGCAACCCCCGCCCACCAGGATGCCTCATACGCAGGGACCAGGGACTCGAATAATGTCCCCAGGGTACAAGCCACTGGATGGAACTCTTCCACTCTTTAAACTGTGTGGGCCTCACTCTCTCAGACGGGGTTCTCGGACAGCCTTCCCCCTATGGGAGAGGGAACAGGACCTCATCACAGTGAGCTCCAAGCTCATGTTCCCACGCAGTGACATCATCTTCCAACCAAATAGAAAGTACCAGGGAGCAACTCTATTGGTCCTGCTTGGGTCAAACGCCTACAGTGGACCAGTGTCTGGCCCCCAGCACCCAAGCCCTCCTTTGAAGGTTCTGTACCCTGAGCACTCAGCCACCGTGTGTGTATGCCTGCATCTCAGCAGCTGGTGCGTCTACCCAGCCCTCACCTTGGCACACAAGACGCTCTCAACGGAGTTGTGAGGGTCCTGGGGGCTGGTACCTGCCCCCGTCTTGTGCCCAAAGATCAGGTCCCAGAGAGCAGTGCTCGGGCTCTGGGCAGCCCGTGCTCAGGACAAGGGCAGGCCTGGCCAGAGGGCTGCTCCAGCCCAGGCTCCACCCTGCCAGCTGTCCCTGCTGCGCTGCTCGGGGCGGGAGCTCTCCCCTCCCTCCTGTAGCTGCTCCCAGTCTCTGCACTTCAGCCCCTCACATCTTGATCGGGCAGAGGCTCCTCCCCGTAACCTCTCACTGGGCTGCCCTTGGCATTCTCCGAGTCACACGTCCCTCCCGCCCACCTCATGAGACCTAGGTTAGCCCTCGGCAGGCCTGGTCATCCTCCTGCCCTTTCACAGTTTCTCATGCTGAGCTTTGGGGCTGGAAGGCTGGAGGCGGGGAACCAGCCTCGGCTCATGGCGCTCTCTCCCCTCCTGCTCAAGGCCAACGCCACAGGGGGCGGTGGCCACGTGCAGATGGTGCAGAAGTCCATGCAGGACCTGACCTACAGCTCCCTGTGCTTCCCTGAGGCCATCAAGGCCCGGGGCATGGACAACACAGAAGACATCCCCTACTACTTCTACCGGGACGACGGGCTCCTGGTGTGGGAGGCCATCAGGGAGTGAGTGCTGTGGCTGTGGGACCTGCTCTGGGCAGCAGGAGGAGTGGGCCTGGGCGCTGATGGACCCGGCCAGGGGGCTGGGCAGCTGGCAAAGTGGGCCAGGGCCTGGCTCCATCGTCCGGGCAGGGATGGGGGAACGAGGGTATGCTGGGGCGGGGCGGGGGTGGAAGAGCATGTGACGTGAGTCTGGACGTTAAAGAGTGACAGCGTCACCGATGGGGGCTCTGCCGTGGGGCCCGGGATACCGCTCTGCAGACCCTGGCTGGACCACCCACTCCTAGCCGGGCCTCTCCTCCCGGGCCAGGTTCACAGCCGAGGTGGTGGACATCTACTACGAGAGCGACCAGGTGGTGGAAGGGGACCAGGAGCTGCAGGACTTCGTGAAGGACGTTTACATGTACGGCATGCGGGGCAAGAAGGCCTCAGGTAGGGATGTCCCCCTGCCCCGCCCCCAGCCCTCTCTTCTGCTCTTCCCTGACTTTCTTTGGGCAGTGCTGGCCTGTGGCCTCCACCTTAGCACCTGGCACTGGGGCCAGAACCCCTAGGGGACCCCTATCCACCAGTATGCCTCAAGGGGACATCTCAGGGCCTTTCTGTGTCTCCTGAGAGCCCAGGTCAGAAACAACAGGAACACTGGGCCAAGCGGCTGTCCCCTCCCAGTGAGTCTTGCCCACGCCCGGGCCCTCCAGCACTGGTGTGTGGGAACCCAGGAAGCAGTATGGGTGGAGGCGTGTATCTGCCAGTCGGGGGTCCCTCCCCAGGGTCGGGGCCTCAGCCAGCCCATGGCTCTGCCTTAGGCTTCCCCGAGTCCATCAAGACCAAGGAGAAGCTGTCCGAGTACCTGACTGTGGTAATCTTCACGGCCTCAGCCCAGCACGCGGCAGTGAACTTCGGCCAGGTGGGCAAGGGCAGGGCGAGGTGGCCAAGCCCACCTTGACTGCTTCTGAGGGCCCCTGGGCGGACCGCCCCACTTCCTCGCCTTCCAGACAGACGGGGGTGGACGAAGCCCAGGCAGCCCCGGGGCCAGGAGTCCGGTGTTCCTGGTGCGGTTTGGTTCCGTGCTAAGCACTGGGCGCCAGCCCGAGGGAGGGGCCTGCCCTGGCCTTGCTGGAGCGGGAGAGGGGACTCGGGAGGAGGCGCAGGAGACGAAGGTGGGCGGAGGCTGTGCCGCAGAGGTGCCCACGCGAGTCGGTGGCCATCCCCACAGTACGACTGGTACTCCTGGATCCCCAATGCCCCCCCAACCATGCGAGCCCCGCCGCCGAAGGTCAAGGGTGTGGTCACCATCGAGCAGATCGTGGACATGCTGCCCGACCGTGGCCGCTCCTGCTGGCATCTGGGTGCAGTGTGGGCGCTGAGCCAGTTCCAGGAAAATGAGGTGAGACCGGAGGCCTTCTCGCCCCTTCCGGGAGTCAGAAGGTTTAACCCGCTCCTCAACCCCAGGGTTCTGTGGTTTAGGGCTCAGGCTGGACCCCTGCTGGCCAGGAATCCTGACTTGCAAGGCTGGAGGGGCCCAAGAAGCCCTCAGGCCCAAGCCTGGCTGGAGCTCAGCGTGGGCGGGGCAGGAGAGCTGGGGGACACTGGGACACTCCCCACAAGGGCACCCCCCACCCCCGCCATTGACAAAGCTCCGTCATGTGGGTTTCTCCCCGGCACCCCAGCGGTGGGGCTGAGAGTTTCCTGGGTATCTTCTGAGACATTCCCACGCACATACAACCTACCGAAGCTAATCCCAAAGCCGTCTCTCGGTAGACACAGCCCCACGGTGTCGGCACATGGCTGCTCAGAATGACGGGCCAGTTGAACCAGCCCCAGACCCGCAGGCATTCGTTGGCATCTGAGGTGCTTTGGGACCTTTGCTAATGTCGTGGTCCCTCACTAACATCTGCATGTATGGGTCTTGGCACGTGTGTCCGTAGAACCAGTACGTTCCTTGTAGAGGAGTTTCTTGGTCAAAGAATGTTGAGACTGAATTGCCCTCCACAAACTAAATCTAAAACCCCATCAAGAGCACGGGATATTTCTCCCACTTCTACCAGCCCTGGGTATGAAACTTTCCAATTTTAACAATCCCATAGTTTGTTTCTAAAAGGTACGCTTAGTTTTAATTTGCAGGCATCTGTGTGGGTGTGCAAATGGGCATACCACCCCCAACAGAGCCTGGCTGTGGCCGTCCTGGGCTGGAGAGAAGGCCTGCACTGGCCCCTGTGGCCCTGCTGCCCTGAGTTCAGGCGGGAAGGCGGGAGTGCTGCTTGGGACCAGGCCACATGCCCACCACGGCCAGGACTACCCCCCACCTCCACGTCCGCCTGCACCTTTACACGTCCTTATAGCCTTATACCCTGCGGCAGGGCACTGATCCGTAAGGTCCCAGCCCAGGAGCATTCTCGGGGCGCTCTCAGCAGGTGGCAGGAGGTGGAGATTGGGGGATGAGCACACGCCTTGCCTCCCAAAGGATGGTCTCTGGGGTGGGACAAGGCCTGTCAGTTTACATCGCCTCATCGCAGATTAACGTGTCTCTGTCGTGTCTGGGTCCTCAGCTGTTCCTAGGCATGTACCCGGAGGAGCATTTTATCGAGACACCTGTAAAGGAGGCCATGGCCCGATTCCGTAAGAAACTTGACACCATCGTCAGCGTGATCGCCGAGCGCAATAAGAAGAAGAAGCTGCCGTATTACTACTTGTCCCCAGACCGGATTCCCAACAGTGTGGCCATCTGAGTGGCGCCTGAGCCCGTCTCACTCCGGGACGGCCAGCTGCTCCAGGCTGGGCTCGGCAACCAGACTCCAGCCTGCCCAGGAGGGCAGGCTCCCAGGGCGGCTGCAGAGCAGGCCTTCAGATTCCTGGGAATTTGCCCGCAGGCCCCAGGCTCCTGGCTTCAAACCAAAGGCTCCCCAGGTTAGACCTTGATATAGCTAAGCTTCGGTGCATTTTCCTGTTTGTTCCTCAGTCTCTAGTGAATCCCATACTTTGATCGAAGTGTGTAAACACTGCAGGGACCTTTCCTACACAGAGGACTGTGTAGTTTCCTGCCCACCACCCAGCTCAGCGCTTCTGCAGCAGGAAAGCCCCACAGAGCAGCATAACTGATGGATGTTTGCTCTTGTTGGGGACACGGGATGATTACTTTCTGTTCTATTTATGCTTAGTTCAATTTCTTGCATACAGTAGGTGCCCAAATAAATTCTTGTTGAATGCATTAAGAACTGGTTTTCATAAAAATAAAGTTTATTTAAAACAGGTCTCCTTCTACATGCTACGTTCCAATCACCCCAAACAGCTCAATCCCCTCCCCAACCCCAAAAAGCCATAATCATTATGATCCCGTCTAGGCAAAAGCCTCCCCCCAACCCTCAGTCTGGAGAAAGAGTGCTTTTCTCTCTTCTTTGCCCAGAAACTCCTACTCTTCCTTCAGAACACATCCCAGATCTCATCCCCTCTGGGGAGACACCCTAGTTGCCCAGATAGAGCTCGTCTCTCCCCCAGGGCTTTGTTCAAACCTCTTCCATCCTCCCACGTGGTCTCACACTTGGAACTAGAGCCCCTGGAGGATAGGGGACCCGCCGTATTTATTTCTGTGCCCTAATGGTGGCCTAGGGCTGGCATAAGTCACCGCCGTGCTGCTCCCATACTTTCCTCCCAGCTGGGCACCTACCCTACAGATTCCAGGCATCGTCTTGGGGGCTGGGGGCTGTTTTCTCCTATGGCAGAGAAAGCAACATGCCTTTTTAAAAAATGCATTTTCTTTCCTCAGGCCCAAGAAGCAGAGCCAGCCCTGAGCTTGGGGATGACAGTCCTCTGTCTCCTCCTACACACACACCCAGCCCCAGCCCCCAGCCCTTGGCTTCAGAATTGGGTCAGTGGAATCCACAGGGTTTCAGGAAAGTGTACACCTGATGTGCTAGGCCAGCCACCCTAGGCCATCTGGTCGGCTCTATTTTAGCCCAGGGGTCATCCTCCCCCCGCCAGCCTGACACCCCAAGTAGTGAGGAGCAGTGTGTCCGTAGGATCCCTGGGTCTGAAGTACCCTCTTACCTCCATGTGCACTGGTACAGCCTGGGGCAAGGAACATTGGGTGGACTTTTTTTTTTAAGTTTATTGAAGTAGAGTTGATTTACAATGTTCTGTGAACTTCTGTTGTATAGCAAAATGATTCAGTTATACATACATATATATATATATATATATATATATACCCACACAAATTTTTTCATATTCTTTTCCATTATGGTTTATTATAGGATATTGAGTATAGCTCCCTGTGCTCTACAGCCGGACCTTGCTGTTTATCCATTCCATATATAATGGTTTGCATCTGCTAATCCCAAACTCGCAATCCATCCCTCTCCCGCCCCCCACCCTTGGCAACCACAAGTCCATTCTCTACGTCTCTGAGTCTGTTTCTGTTTCATAGATAAGTTCGTGTCATTTTTTAGATTCCATATAAAAGTGACATCATGTGGTATTTGTCTTTCTGACTTACTTCAGTTAGTGTGATAATCTCTAAGCCCACCATGTTGCTGCAAATGGCAAGATTTCATTCTTTTTTATGGCTGAGTAATATTGCATTATACACACACACCACATTTATGCTGTGAACATAGGGATGCATGTATGTATCTTTTCACATTAGAGGGCATTTTCTTGGTTTTTTGTTTTTATTTATTTTTGGCTGCATTGGGTCTTCGTTGCTGTGCGTGGGCTTTCTCTAGTTGCAGCGAGCGGGGGCTACTCTTTGTTGTGGCGCACGGGCTTCTCATTGCGGTGGCTTCTCTTGTTGCAGAGCACGGGCTCTAGGCACGCGGGCTTCAGCAGTTGTGTGGTTCGCGGGCTCTAGAGCGCAGGCTCAGTAGTTGTGGCGCACAGGCTTAGCTGCTCCGCGGCATGTGGGATCTTTCTGGACCAGGGCTCAAACCTGTGTCCCCTGCATTGGCAGGCGGATTCTTATCCACTGCATCACCAGGGAAGCCCCACATTAGAGTTTTGTCTGGGTACACGCCCAGGAGTGGGATTACTCGATCATATGGCAACTCTGTTTTTAGTTTTCTGAGGAAATTCCACACTGTTTTCCATAGTGGCTGCACCAATTTACATTCCTGGGTGGACCCTTCAAAAAGGGAAATGTGGGGACTCATGAGCACTGCCTTGACCTCTAAAGCTCGCCTTGAAGGGGCTTGGTGGGGAGCGTCAGCCCCAGTCCACAGGTGAGGAAACTGAAGCTCAGCGAAGAGAAGGAACCCTTGAGAGGCCACCAGCTGGAGGAGAGCTGGGCCTACCAGGGCCTTACACGTCATCTGCTGTGATGCCTCTGGGTGATCTCGCACCAGAGTACCTTTCATCTCCAACATTTTAAGAATTTACAAGTGCTTCTGAAGCAGTGAAGCCTTTGCCAGCAGGCCTCTGGGGGGCAGGACTCCAACAGGCAGAAGTCGGCCAGGCAGATGCTAATTCAACCCAGCGGGCAGCCCTGCTCCCAGGAGCTTCACGTCTGCCCTCGCTTCCTCCATCATAAATGGTGGGATGAGCCCAGAGAGCCCAACTCTGTCTCTTGGGCCTGGGCCTCCACAGGGTGGAATCAGATGGGGTGGGGGAATTGGAAATTGGCTGCATTTCTTCCTAGACACCCCAGAAACTGGCTGAGATCTGGAGGGTGGGGTGGGAGGAGAGCCCTGAGTCAGAGGGGTCTCCGTGACTCAGAGCAATGCCCTCCCTGGGCCTCAGTTTCCCTGCTATACATGGGGGTCAGACTGGAGTACCTGTTCTTAGTGTTGGGTGAGGGACGTTCCTGTGGAGGGGAAGCACAGACCACTTTGAAAATCGGATAAAAGCTATGGGCATCCCCCCAGGAGTGTGACACAGGCACTTATACAATCCTCAGGGAACCACACACCTCCTATGGCTGAGCAAAGAGTCCCGGGACCAGGGTTCCCAGGTGACTGGATTTTATGGGACAGAAAAGTTCTGCAAGAAAAATCTGGAGGGACATTTGTGTTACCAAGTTTTTGTTGGTATGAACCAACCAATCCATAAAAAGCACCCCTGCCAAGTGCTACCAGCGACTCTTATCACTGCTTCATAATAGGGCATTTTAACAACAGAAGCGCAGGAGAATAAGGATAACAAGGCTACTCTTTCTCACAACCACCTGTGTTGCCTTTTCCCATCTCCCCCTGGTCCCCCTGCAGACTGTGCCACAGCAGTGCCGGGAAGCACGGCCGGGCTAGCTCCCCTCTGCCGAGCGCCTGGCACTGTGTGTCTCCAGTGAAAGGGTGGAAGCTGGACAAGGGGAACAAAGTGGAGCCCAGCTTGGCTCCCTGGACCCCTGGACCTCCAGACGCCTACCTAATGCGGAGGGGACGCTGAGATCGTGCCCGCAGAGCCTGGACTGCGCTCCTCTCACTTCAGCTCCGGGGGAGGCAGCCTGGCGAGGCAGGGCCGATGAGGCTTCTCTGACGGCCCAGAGGCTGGGCCTGCCAGCCCAGAGGAACTGGCTCATCCCTGTCCCTCTCTCCCCCCTGAATTACCCTTCTCAGCTCTTTCCTGACCCAACGTGCAGTGGGACTCCTGCTCTCTGTTGCACTTCTGAGGCTGGGAGAAAAGACAGGCCCTAGAGAGGGTCGTCTATGCCGCTCACACCATGTGGGCTGTGCAGCAACAACTCTAGGGGGCGCTGATCACACGGGCCAAGCGTTGGCAAACTTTTTCTGTAAAGGGGCATGTAAATATTGTAGGCTTTGCAGGCCATACGATCTGCGATTGTAGCAGGAAATAAGCTGAATACAGTGTCAATGAAGGGCAAGGCTGTACGTCTACAAGTACATTTATGAAACAGGAGGCTGGTCTGCGAGCAGTGGTGGCCCCCCCCCCTCCGACCTAGAGGATTCAAACCACCCCTAGCGGTTTGTGCCATCAGCGGCCCCAACCCGTCATTTTTTGGCTGGTGTCAAAGGGAAGAGAGGCCTGGGGGTGGCACTGTTTCAAGCCCGCCGGCAACAAGACCTTACTGGGCGTCTCTTCAGCCAAATGCAAACTCATCGGGTCCCCAAAGTGTAGAGGCTCCTCATGGGCAGTCCCCACTTCGCATTCTTACAGAAGGTTCCTCTTTCAGCTCCATGCTCCTCGCCACTCCCTCCAACTGAACGCTTGAGCTCAAGGGAGGTCTCGGGGGAGGGCTGGGGCACACGCTGGCCTCTGTCCCTCCCGCGAGCCCACACCCGAGCAGATGCACCTCTTCCTCTAGGGGCCTCAACAGCTCCACTCAGTTCTGGGGACCTCTTCTCCCAAGTCAGGCAAGGAGGACACTTGGCAAAGCACCCTCCTGCTTCTTAGCTCCCCAGTCTCCCTGCACTCGTGGACGGACTCTCCCGGCTCACCAAGGGCAGTATGCTGGGGCGACCTTGGCCTCCCTCCTTTCACCTGGTGTACAAAGGTGAAGCCAGGTGCCCGTCCTCGGCACTCCCAGACCCGGGAGTGGTTTGCAGTCCCGAGACTGGAGGATCAACGGCACTGTCATTACTCAGGGAAGCCCCGCCAGGAGCCAGGAGATGCAGCCAGGCTAAGCTATCGACAGCAGCCCCGTCGGCCCTGCCCCGTTCCCTCACTCAGCTGGGCTGTGCTTCAGTATATGTTTCAGCAGATAAGGCCAGTTAAGCAATGTACCATTCCAGTGGTCGTGCTGCCATGCACACCCTGAACTTGAGTCTGGCTTCTCTCAAGTTGAGAGAACTTGAGTGTGGTGAGTCCAAGTTGTTTGAGCCTGGATGTCTGAGACAAGCACACCTATGAGAACGACTTCAGCTTTCACTCCCACGCCCACACATCCTCCAGAACCCACTGCCAGTGATCCTTCCTCCCTCACAGGGACAGACCAAATCTGCACGCGAGTCTGCATGACTTACTTTCCTGATGTGCAAGCCAGAGGAACCCGGAAAGGGGTCCAGACCACTGGAGTGCTTGCCAGTGTTCCCAGCCTCCTTGCAGGAAAACACTTTCATGGAAAAACTCCTTTTTAAAGAAAAGCTTTATTGCTACAATTAGATACTCCTGTGTATAGTACAACCACCCCCCGCAATACAGAGAATTATTCAAGCAGTAATGCCGAAGAACAGTGAACATACACAAAGGGATACAAAACTAGACATTTAGATAACTTGAAATTCTCTAAGTTAAGAAAAAGTTCAAATGTGAAGTGCCTTTTAGAAACTACACCACACATGCCAGTGTAAATTTGGTCTTTATTAGCAATCAACCTCCTACAAACACTGCATCTGAACAGGTGATGAGTTGCACAATTACTTCCAAAACAAAGACAAATGCTTTTACTTCCCTATGTTTCAGTCTCTCCTTGGACTAGAGATGGAAGCTGCATATTTCAGATCAGATCCAAGAGGGAGAGTACCTCAAACGTGTATCTGCATCAGGCCACATCCACACCGTCGTGGATCTGTACACCCTGCCGTGCCCAGTCCTCCTCCAGCTCTGCAGCCGACCACCAGGCAGCGGGGGCAGCTCGGACCCGTGCAGGCCTTAGCGGAGGCTCTTGAACGGGCCCAGCTGCCTGGGGTCCGTATGTCTGTAGCCAGGAAGGGCACACCCGCAGGTTTTGTAACTGGACCCATAAGATTGAGAAGAGTGGATGGAAGTAAAAAAGGAAGTGACATTAGGGGCCTGTGGTAGGAAGAGGTCTTTCACAATTTTCAGGAAAATCTCAAAATAAACCCAAGCACAAAAGCCCTTCAGCTGAACTATAATTTGAGGGGAAATAGAGGCCAAATCAGAGATGGCTGGCTGGTGACACCCCTGAGGCTGCTTCCCTCTCCCCCTCACCTGGCCTACAAATATCGGCCCCCCTGACCCTGAGACCTGCAAGCGCATTCAACGTTTCTATATAGTTCATCCAAGTGTCATCTTCTCACTAAAGCCAGGTACAGAATGATCAGGAAATGGGGAGTAATTAAGCCCCCAAAAGAAACTAGAGAGCAAGCTGACACTAAAGGAATGCCTGGCAGATCCACAGCTCCCACTAGATGGCAGCACAGCCCAACCTTGGCAGGGCTTCGCACTCACCCTTAGTCCCTTCGGGGCAGAGATTAGCCCTGGGACTCAGTAGGGGGGCAGAGGTGCTCAACAGGACCTGCGAGGAAAGAGAAAGGCAACGGGGTAGCTGTGTGCCACCCCAGGGGAGAAAAGAAGGACATGGAGCTGACTGTCCACAGGCAGAGGCTTTCAGGAGCTTGGCTGGAGGTGACGAGATGGTGTTTAGGCCCTTCCTAAAAACAAGTGACAGGGCTTCCCGTGACAGTCCAGTTGGGCATGGGAGCAACACAACAGTCATGGCTATAAAGGCACCTCTGCCGCGGAGGGCGCCAGGCACTCTGGGTGGGCTGCCCTGGGGCTAGCCCCACCTAAGCACACTCTCCTCTCTGCAGAAAGTCTCAGTGCTTTTCAAGTCCAGCATAAGGGGTTCCACCGGGGGGAAAGGGAAAGATTCCCACTTAAAAAGCTATCCCAGTCTTCCCTTGACCACTCATCCGCCGTTAGAGGGACAAGGGGCCTTGCCCAGGCAGTTCCTAAGGGGCACAGGCAGGGCTGACCTGGGAGTCTCCTGAGTGGACAGTCTGTAGCTGCCTGGTGTCCCCAGGCTGAGAAGGGGTGTAGGTAATTGCACTTTGGGGCACAGTGAGCACAGGCACGGGCTGGACGTGCCCTGGGAGACAGAGAGGGCCGGCTGCCCTATTTCCAGGGATGGGCTACAACTGGACAGCAGCTGCCAGACCAGAGCAGCCACGGCAGGGCAAAGTCCTCCTCCAGAGCTTAAGGATCCTTCCGCCTCCTCCCGGCTTTCAAAACAAACCAAACCACGGGGCTTCTACTCTGAAATGCAAAGGAATCATCTTCTGTTTGCTTCCTCCTCTTAACAGCTGGATGAAGCAACTAAGGCTCAGAGGATGGAGGGCAGGAACCCCAGGCATCTCCCCCCAGATGCTCATCTGCGGCGCTTCCTGGAGAGTAAGCATCCCGGCAGACCTAACTTACACTGCAGACTCCCCTGGCCTGTTTTCCTGGAGTTGACTCTTATTTGCCTGGCATGATGAAACTGGTCTTCAGAAACAGAATTTTAAGCAGACCTTTTTAAAAGGACAAAGGCCATTTGATGGTAGTAATTTTGGTTTTGTTTTATGAAAAATGGTACAGGAGATAATCCCTGATGACAGAATGGACTGATAGCAGGGCCAGGGGCCCCTAAAGGATCCTCTCTGTTCAGTCCAGTTAAGGCGACAAATGGGCAGGGGAGTGGCTGGGAGCAGGGACAGTGGACCAGGGCAGTTTGCCGCTCACTCCTGGCCCTCACCCCGGAGCCAGCCTGTCTGCATCTCTGCCCCGGGCGGTGGTCCACAGAACGTGCCAGGAGCAGGGGCGGGCTGAGCGGCAGGCACCCAGGGGCACCTGCAGCGTGCATGCCCCAGACCAGGGCGACGCAATGCCTACTCCACCAGTGTGAAGCCGGCACAAACTGGAGAGGTTTGTCTTTAAAGGAGTAGTTTTTAAATATTCAGTTTTGTTCTAATTACTCGCTTCTTTTCATTTAGACCTCATGAACCCTTCTTCCGGGCTGACCAAAAAAAAAGAAACATTCAGGGCAGCCCTATGACATGAAGACTTGTCACAAAACAGGCTCAAAACCACAGAAATTATGCTCGAATTGCCATTTAGCATCCATTAATTCCCACAAGGTGTTATGAAAAAGCCTCAGACCTGTTTGTCCTGCTTTAGAGTCACAAGTCCCTTTTATGGACTTGTGTCCAGAGTAGACGTCACATTTCTTAGCATATATAAGGCAAAAAGGGTTTTAGATCTATTATAATGTGAAAGAGATAATCAGGGTCATGAAGGGAAGGTTTCTAAATGAGACGTCCTTTTAAATGTCAATCCCACAGGACACACATATTACAAAATACAGATTCTCTTTTTGTAAAGTGCTTTGCTTTGCTTAGTGAATCACTCACCACCACGCACAGAGCACCACGGCCCGTCTGCTCAGGAACTGTCAGTGGCGGCCTCCCCGCGCTCTGCTTGGTGAGGGGGAAGCCTCTCCTCATGGCTAGATGTTCCCAACACTCCACTCCAGAGGGTCGGTGGGGGGACCTGCCAACTGGAAGAGGCGCATCAGGACCCAGGCGCTACCAGCTCCTGCTCTAACCTCAGGTTTGGCATCTTATTCTTTCATTCTGCTCAAGACTACAGGCCAGAACCCAGCCAGCGCCCCATCACGGTGTTACGGGCTCTTCCAACTTCCCTTCCTGTAGACACGCTGGCGGAAGCAGAACCCAGCCGTGCACAGCTGACGTGAGGATTTTCCAGGGGAGTCACTAAGGAGGGTTTAGAAAAAGAGAAGCCATTAAAAATAGTCACCTGCCCGGTCTATGCTATTAAACGACATAAGAAAATGTACACAATTGGCAGTAAACAATTTCCTTCAGCTGTTCGCAGATGTCCAGGAGAACTACACACCCTCCACATCATCAGATGTGAACGATCTCTGCTCCAGTGTCTTCAGGTTCTGTGCAACAAGAAGAGTTTGTGTCGGAATGACAGATTCCACGTCCATCTTTATTTTCAAAGTTGGGCTCTGTTAGTGCAGATTTTTCAAAAATATTCTTTTTGCTTGTATCTGGACAGTTTTGGACATAGATTACTCTGTTATAAGCCTTGAGTCTCTTCCATAATTGTACATACACTTTGCACTGAACGTACATAAAAAGAAGTCCACCAGTAAAGCCGATGGCCACAACCACCAATTTAGTCCAAAAGGGCCACTCTAGGATTCCTGGAAGGGAAAAAACCCAGTTAGCCTATCAGCCGACCTTATTTAAGATGTGAAGTAAATAAAACACAATTTCTGAACTTCCCATAACCATGGACTCTTAACTTATCGAATCTTGCTTCGCTGGAGGAGGAGTGGAAGAGCATGTCCACTCCCTTTTATCCTGCTCCTCCAGGGGGCACTCATGGAGATTCTCTCCCTCCATGATTTGATCTCTCCTGACTGGGTTTTAAAAACTACCACCACAGCAAAAGAAACATCCAAAAAGGATGCGTAGTGCCTCATGATTGATGCCTCCTTCCAGAAGCCCAGACATTTGAGGTCTGACTTGAAAATCAACCTGGAATAACACCCCAATCCTAAGACCCACTGTGCCATCCAGGATCTCCTGGGTGCACCTTTCGTTCTGAGCACATACCTGTTGCCTGCCCCTGCTTGATCTCCTCAGCAGTGCGGTCGATGAGCACGTACAAGGACCAGACCACACAGGTGATGGCAATGATGTGGAACGTCACGGAGCACATGATCTTCCTGCGCTCGCTGGCTGTCATCTGCAGCTTCTCCCACTGGAAAGACAACGCACAGAGCATGAGGCTCAGGCTCATGGGCGTAAAGCGCTACGATGGGGTGAGAGCTTTGCTGATGGTTAAGACTGGCTTCCCTCCTCCCTCCCCCTTTCCCAAGCTAGATGAATTTCCCCAAACACTCAGAGTCGCTCCCTTTAAACCATGTGGCGTCAACCAGGTACCAGGCACCGGTGTTCTGTCCACATCCAACTTTCTAGGCGATGAAGAGAAGCTGGGATCGAGATGAGCCATGACCCACCACCAGCAATCCCCTGGCTGCTTATTCTGGCGAAGCAGGCATTCAGTGGCTTTGATACAAGACTTTATGGTTTTGGTCCTGATGAAAACAGCACATTGGCCCAAGACCCAGGTGGCACACTTTAAGTTTCCGTGACTTGCTGACTGGCATGAGTGAGGGGAAGAAGGGGGTTGATGACACCACAACACACTAGCAGATGGGTCACACTATGTCGTGAAGGTGATGGTGGAGGGCGCTCACTCTTTGGTCCTCTGCTACATTGGCAGCAACACTGTGAAATCGATGCTAAGAGTTCCTGGTACAAGCAGTCTGTGCCAGTCCCATCTCCTCTAGGAGCTCATTAATTTACTCCAAATAGCCAGATTTTCTTTTTCATTTACTGGTTTCCGAATCAGAAGAAAACACATAGAGGTAGAGAAAAAGAACAAGTGTAAACACTGCATATCCTCTGCCAGCCCTGCTCACAACCTTTCCAGGTGGTTCTATGCAGGATAAACTGAAAGTAGAGCCTTCATGGACTATCTATATTGGTCAAAGTGCCATAAGACTCACTTGAAGAGTCAGCATAGAGCAGGCACCCAAAAAACAATGAGGCTTTTATGGGACAAAACAGTTTTTAAGTAGTTTGCGCCTGCCTTCCCTAGCATCCAGATTTCTTTCTGCTATGGTGTGACACAGTATCTTCATCTGGCTTCCCTCCTAAAATGTCCCCCTGATTTTCTAAGACACATTCAGTTCAAGCCTTTCACACTCCCCTGAAATGCTCACCCTACCTTTGCGGTGGCTGCTTTTCTCCAGAGACAATCTGACCTCTCTAGAGCCCTTTCACTTCCCCTCTAAATCCTACTGATCTTCCAAGAACTGCTTCAACACCAAACATTCTATGATGCTACCACCACTCTGCTTCCCCAGAGCTCCGACCCACAATGAATACTTCCCTCTCTGAATATCTGATATGAGCGATCACCATAGAAGTTAGCATTGAATCGGCATGTTGGTGCTGTTACCTGATTATGTAATTCCCCTTGCAATTTATGAGTTTTGAGATAAGAACAAACCTTTTATTCTTCCAAACAAAGCCTCTCCATATTCTGGGCACACAGACACATGGAACGGCCAGTGTTTACACAGGAGGGGAGCACCGGATGAGGCTCCTTTCAGAGGAAGCACGGACATGGGACCTGAAGAGAGCTGTGTTGCATGTAATGCCTGTGGTTCCTTTCTTTTCCCATCTGCCCCCACTTCCCATCTAGGAAACACCTGTCACAGGTATACAGAAATAAATTTACCATGTTATGCTGTTCTTTGTGCTGGAGAGAGATACTAATCTCCACTATATGGACCTAATTAGAGGCAAAGCCTGAAGAGTTAATACATACAAAGTTTAATGCTGACTAAGATGTCACAAAACAGTCTGTGGTCAAGGGCCAAATGACTGATACAGACAAGCAGGCAGTCTTAGTTTTAAGGAAAAAGAAAACATCATATGACTGAATGGACAGAAAGAGCTTCTTCCTGAGAGGAGGGACTTGGAAAACAGTACCAAAAACATGAATGTACACACCAGCCCCAACTTCTTAAAGGAGTGAACTCAAGCCAACTGTGGCTCCACCCAGTCCCAGTCCCTGGGCTCCACCCAGTCCCAGGTGCTAACTCTTCTGGGCGCTCGTCTCAGTGAAGCTAAAGTACTTCCGAGGGTGGCCTCGCACATACTTTTCTCAGAGGCTTCAGCTTGGTCTCCATGATGAACTCGTACTTGCACAGCTCACAGCAGCGTGTGTCGGAGCTCTTGATCCACTGCTGCAGGCAGGTCTGGTGCACAAAGTGGAGGCTCCCTGTGCAGTGGCAGGGTGTGATCAGAGGGCTCTCGTCATCCCCTTCACAGTGACAGATCCTGTGGCAGAAGGAAGGCCAGTCATTACAAGGAGGGCCACACAACAGGGAAGATGACGCTTCAGTGGAAGGTCAGTCCCCCCAAGGAAAACGTTCCGAAACAAACATCACAAAATGACTATAAGCACGAAAACATACGAACACAAATGAAAACAATTACTACAAACTAAAAATTTCTAGCTTACCGCACCAACATGGAAAGTCTGGGTGGCTTTTGGCAACAGAGAGGAAAAAATGATATAAGAAAATGACAAAGCAGTCATTTTGGGTAAAACTTAAGAACTTCACTAAAAAGACGAATTTAAGGAAACATCTTCCAGAACTTACATGACATTAAAATAATCAGAGGTAAAATTTCTGTGTAAAACAAAACCAGCACTCTACCTTTCAAAAATACCAGTGACTTGAAAAGATGATGAACTTTGCTTGCTAGCTATAATCACTGACCTCACCTTCACACACCACAACTACATATTTCTGTCCTCTCTCAGAGAGGTAACAGAGAAATCACAGTGCTTCTCCTGGACCTGAAAAACCATTATAAGATGCTGCAATTTCATTTCTTTTTTCAGGATCACTCATAGCAATAAGTGAGAAATTTAAATCATTCATTATTTCTAAGGGTGCATGCAACAGGACGTAGCTACTAACCTCAAGGAACTTAACAGACTTTTGAGAAACAGAAAGGTCTTTTCCAGCAGCTGGAGAGCAGGTAGGGACACCTGGCCTGAAAGGAACTGGGTTCTGGCCCAGGCCAGGCTCTCGGCTGTTTGTTTCTGTGAGAGGGGTTTCTGATCCAATTGTTAAAAGAAATGATAAGAGCTGATCCTGAGGAGGGGCCACTGGGGAAAGGTTAGAATGGGGAAGGCCTAAGAGTAGCGGCAAAAGTGAATTCTGAAAGCTTTTGGAGGCCTGACAAGGATGCTGCACCCGGGAAGATAAAAGTGGTGTTAGGACCTGGGCAGAGGTGGCTGCATCCAAGTCAAAAGGAAGGAAGGAGCTGCTGAAGAGCAGCCCTTCCCCATGCACATCGTGTCGCAGGTGGAGCGAGGGGTAATAATGAGGTCGAGAGGGGAAGCCAATGCTTAATATCTAGACCATCAAGCTGGAAGACTGGAGATACTATTTTTTCTTCCGCTTTCCTTATGCAAAAGCTACTTATTTTTAGTTGAGAAGAGTCAGCTTGGCCTTTAATATGTGTAGCTTCTTCCTCTTTTATCATCTATGAAACTATCTTGGGACCCATGGCATAAAAATTGGTTTTTCAAATGATACCAATAATCTATTCTGGAGAAAACTATTAATCCATAATTGTGTACAACTGCCTATTCATTTTCCTGAAACTTCACATATTAAAGCAAGATGAGGCCACGGAGGTGTGGGGAGCAGAGAGGGCCAGAATGGTGGTTCTTGGCAAACCAACCTGCAGACATCCCCTGACGTGGACACGGGAGAGATGGGGGGGCCCTTTTCAGAGAGAGGGGAAGGACCATCCAGGTCACTGTCCTTTTCCACCGAGCAGAGGGGCGCCCGCAGGACCCTGCTCTTCGGTTTTGTGGATGTGCTGTCCTCAAAGACGTCATCATCTCCCGTTTCGTCGGAGAAGAAGCCCGCGCTCCCAGCCAGCCCGCTGGAGGACTTGGCAGGGTGCGGGCCGGCAGTGCAGCTCTCCAGCTCGTGGAACCAGTGCAGGCTGCTGGTGCTCAAGCCGTGTGACAGCGAGAACAGGTACCGGAGCAGCCGCCGGCTTCTGGACACGGCCTCGCCATCTGCCTTCTCGTCCAGAAGCAGGACGTGCGTGCCCCCCTTGCCGGCTCCCACCTCTGAGGCCGCTGAACGATTGGCGGAAAGGGATGAAACACAAGAATGTTTGGAACTGCCAAGAGGTTTGCGATTCAGTGTTCTTTTTTCTTTCTGGTGGAGCCTGTTAATACTGAGACACGGGTCTTGAGGGAGTATCAGTTTCCCTTCAGAGCAAGTCCTCTCCGCATAGTCAAAACTTTCCAAAGCATCTGGGGCCTTCTCACCCACATCATTCAGGGATTTTGAGAACTTCAGTGTTCTTCTGGCTTTGGTATTCTTAGCAGGCTTCAAGGCCTGGACCCACTCTGAGCCATGGGAATTTCTCTTTGATGCCTGCACTGTGTCTTGACAGACAACTGTCACAGTGAGCCCTTGTGTCAGAGAACTCTGGCAGGGAGGAGCTTTCAAGACAACAGCAGACTGCACGGGACTGTGGTGACAACACTCAGAAAACACTGCACTGGAACTGCATGCAGAGAACAGTGGAATAAAAGCACAGAAAGTAAAAACAATTTTAAAAGAAAATAGGCATCAAAGTGAAGAAATGAGACTTGCGTGGTACCTGGTGAGCAAACAGCACATAAAACCAGGTTGATTGTTTAGAGCAGAGGCATATGGAGAATCAAGAACCTGCAGACACGAACGCTCATTCCTGAGATGCACATGAACCACCGTAGCATGTGAAGCAGAGCATTACCTGCAGATGTCCTGATTGGAGGGCGTGACAGAAGTGCGAGAGAAGGCGGACACTGGAGCGGATGCCACTGAAGAGCCCCCAGCCTGCAACAACACACCTCCAGTCAGTTTTCAGGAAAAGCCAGGGGACTGCAAACACCACCTCCTTGTGAATGGCAATGGGTCTGCCGCTGCCCATTGCTCAGTGAATAGCACGTACTAGGTCCCTACGAGCCAAGGGAAGAACAAACCAAGCAGCACTCTTCATCCCTCAGATGAAGGGAAAGTGTAGCCAAGAAATATTTGAGACTCTGGAACAGCACCATCAACCTTCTGTATATTCAGTGGTCATTTATCTTCTAAGCATCTAAACTTAATTAGTCCATACGTAAGTCAAGAAACCAAGCACCGTAAGGTACACGCAAATGCAAAAGAAACATGAGGCACCTTCCCTGCTAGCTCTGCTTCCCCCACCCAGCACTCTTTAACCTGGTACCTGGGATCATCCTCGTTGAGGCTGGCAGAATGTGAGAGCCACTCCTCCCTCACCGCCTGGCAGTTGGTCCATGAACCTTCACTACCCTGCCAGCGCTCTTTATACAAAAGGGAGACTACCTGAGCACAGGGCCACCAACCCAGGGCTCAACCCCAGGCCCAGGAGGGGGCTGAGCACAGAATGCTCCCGAGTCCTAATCTTGGGATTGTGTATGGAAAAAATTATCAAGAACATGTAAATGTGGAAGAAAGTATAGCAAGGGGCCATGAGATAGAGCAGGGGCTCTGAGGGGTCGTGAACAAGCCAAAATTAGAGAGAAGTCTGGGAGGGTGAGGAAGTACCACGATGGGAAGAGAAGTGGAGGAGAGAAATAGGATCAGGGAGCACAGCTGGGCTGAGGATGCATGACCACTACTAGAGGGTCCCCCAGCCTCGCACTCCAGCCTCTGTGCGGCCCTTGCCAGGCCTCATCAAGACTGACTCCTGAGATTCCACGGCCCTCACAGCACCCTGTGTGTTCTTCCCCGCTTAGGACAGTTATCCTGAGGGACAGCTCAAGGGCCACGGGAAGACAGTCCTGTGGGTCTGTTATCAAGAGCAAGCTGACATCTCCTCCCTGCCCTCCCCAGGCCCACTCCAGTGGCCCTCAGCCCTGCTTCTTGATGCTGGAGAGCCCACCTGGCTCCACGCTTGCTCAGTGCCAACCCCAGGATGTACTCTCATCCTGGCACTCCAGCTGTGGGACCACGGACTTGCATCAGCCACCAGGACAGCTCTCCCCACCTTGCCGCCTCTCCAGCGAATACACCAGCCTGGGAAGAGCCAGACAGAACTGGCACTCTGACTGAGATGTCCACTGGACGGCTACTCTTGCTGCCCAGCATGGGGATGATACATCACTGTAAACCCAGCTCAACCTAAAGAAGCTCGATCCAAGAAGCTACATGCTATCGTGCTACATGTATATGCTAAAATTATGCAGCATTACTCAATGAGCGCATCTTCTGAGTCACCAAAGAATCCACATTTACTTTCTAGCTGAATGTGCACGTGAACATTGCGTATATTCTCCATAAAAGCATTGCTGGTCCAATTTCTTAAGAATCTAAAGTTTATTTGGAGCCACGAAAATGACATCCCTCCAATAACCTTGCACTACTTGGTCACGATTCTTTCTAAAACAAATTGTGTGTGTGGGGGGGGGGCGGCGGTCTCAATATTATGCTGCTATGTTCCCACTGCACGAGCTACCTCTGCTTTCTCCTGTGCCCTCCTCCAGGCAGCCACCACGGGCTCCTCTGTCTATTCTCCTGAGGTGAGCACACAGGGCCTTTACTGTTAGTCGCTGCATGGAGGCAGGCTGAGGTGAGCCACACTAATGTCCCCAGCTCCTACAGTCAGCCTGCTCTCTGATGTTCAGCCCTAGCCCCACTCTGAGATGGGGAGCCTTCTTGAACTTCCTGCTCCCTTCTTTAACTTGTGAGGGTGACCAGCAGCTCTGTTCAGCACCTGTAGGCAAGGCCACAAGCTGGTCATGGTGTAGAAAAGTAAGCGTCGTCACCACGCCTCCCCAAGTAGACCTGGGAGGAAGGGAGGACAGGAATGTAGGTTCACGTCCTTGTCCCTCACTGCTAAGAGGTCAGCTCTCCGTCCTCTAGGTTGCTGGGTCAAGCTTAGTCGCTTGGACTGAGGTACAGAAGGAAGCGCCCTCCCCACGTGAGCAAGGGAAAAGTACACTGCTCACCAAGAAGACGGGGGCGATACCTAGTTATCTCCCTCCCTGTTACATTCTAAGGACAGGAGCCTCTTGAAACCACGCGTACTTTCCTGTATTCTGAAGGGAAGGCAAACCCTGTGAAAGGAAAGTAGGGTCGTATCTGGAGAATGAGGCCCTCCCAGGATCAGTGTCTTTGAAAGGAGGCAGGTCTCAGATGGGAAGCTGAAACCAAGACAAAATGGCCTCTCACTCCCGTTCTGAACCTCAAGTAATTCATGTGAAAACGGGAAGTCCGGGGTAACGATCACATTAGCACACATCTGTGCTGGCAAGGCTCAGTGGTAGGAGGGAGAGCCTTGGAGCAGAACAAAACCTGCATCGAGGAAGCAGCCGGACTATCCACACACTTGACATCGGTGATCCCTTCCCCATGAGTTTCCTGTCTCAGGTGTGTCACGGGGACTCACACAGAGTCGTGTCTGTACTTGCAGCAGACTGGCAGGCCTGCAGGATGGCGGCAGCCCCAAGCCCCTGCTCTGTTTGGGAAACAGGAACAGCCTCGGCATCCTCTATCTGTGCTCCTGCCCTCACTTCGTCCTCTCTGATCCCACAAAGAACATCATGAGACACTTTCAGCAGGTAATACCCAAGCCTCAACAGGCCTCCCAATAACAGAGCAAAAGTCTCCCTTCTTCTTAGATCATGAGGTTACAAGGAAAATTTTAAAATCTACTTACTGTTGTTTTACATACATATAAACCAACAAATGCCTTATCCCGGCTCTTTCTCCGTAAGAGCGAGAAAATGAGCAAGATTCATGGGGCCATCACAGTCCCCGTAGAGGTTCCTTCTGTCACCAGCTAAAGAGGAGCGCATGCTGAGAGTTCAGGACCAGTCCCCACGCAGAATGATCATCAAAGCACAGCGACAGCAACTTTAAAGAGCTTAACTTGTTGCTGGTATCAGGCCGAGTAAAATCTGTCAACCTACCAAGGAGGATTTAAAAGACTGGCCTGATCAACAATGGCACAACAAAATGAAGCCAAGAGCTGCAAACACAGTTCCAGGGTCCAACCAGGGAGGTCAAGACAAGTCAAGGGGCTGGCAGTCCCCTCTCAGCGGCTCGGGCCAACAGCTCCCCAGCTCCTCCTGAGAGCAGGGGGCAGGGTGACATTCAGGAGGCTGTGCTGGCTCAAGGGAAAAAGAGACTCTATGCCCCCCGCACAAAGCCAGAGAACACTCTCTCCCCTCCACGAGGATCAGACCACACAGGACTCCACAGTTACTGACAAAAGGAGTAAATGTTCATAACGAGAAAATTCATATGTGTTGAGAAAACTTAAGCCCTCTGTTCCTGAAGTTCTTTGTTGGTTCTCAAACAAGAGACCTTCCTCCGGTCATGAAAAAGAATGTAAAGCAATCTCATTACAAAAAAATTTTCATAAAAATCCCCTCTTTTTAAGATGTTGTCATCAATTATGTCAAAACAAACCTCTGGATTCTGTCTAGGCCTAAATTCCAGTTGCTTTTATTTCTTAGGAATGACATGTTTGTTCTGCTGTCCTCAAGTCACTTAATGGTTGCCTTTCCTATCAACCCACTGTTTTAAATGATTTTATCAAGACTGCCAAAAACATATAAGGAATAGAAAACTTTCCATGTATCCCTGGTAGAAGCTGGCATGCTCCCACCTCTGTTTCCCTTTAAGAGAACTTACTGCCATTGGGAGGCCTGCCATAACAGACTCACCAAGCAGAGTTCTCAGTCTGTGGCAGGAACTTACCAATTTGACACTGGAGGGGACTTCCTCCCTGCAGGACACCAGCTGTACCTTCCATAACCCTACCCTTCCCCGCCTGCTTTTTGATTCACTTCCTTCCCTTGCTCCCTCCACTACCCGTTACTTTCCAACCTCCCTCTCAGCCACTTCCTCCTCCTCCTCTATTGCAAAACCCCACTGGGCCCTTTTTCATTTACCAGCAAAGCTACATTTAAAACATTTTGCTCCCTAACAAGAGTGAATCAGCCCATCTGATCTTCATCAACACGTATGGGGCCACAAGAAATGGTCTGGTTGGGCTTGTTTGCTTTTAAGCCAGAAGGAACTTGAGGAAGGACTAGAGAAGGAGGGCAAGATGCAATGAGGGCTCGTGTTTACAACGGACTTCAAATTAGATTTATCAAATCAATGACTTAATCAAAAAATGGGAAAGGAAATACAGATGGCTCTTAAAGCATCAGAAGATGCTTGACCTCTCTCACAACAAGAAATACAAATTAAAGCTCCAATGAGAAATACCATCATCATCAACAACAAAGCACCTAAAAAAAATCAAACACCCATGTTGGCAAAAGTATGGGGTAACAAGCATGCTTACACATCGCTGGTGGGAAAGCAACCTGGTAAACCTCCCTCCTAAGATGGCAATTTTGCTGAGAATTACAAATGCACGTGCACTTTGTCCCAGCAACTCTTTTAAGAATTCATCCTCACACATATGCAGGAAGAGGTTTGTACAAAACTGTTTGTGGGAGCAAAGGGTTGGCATAACTTCATTGCCCGTGGGCTCGTATCTGATTGAGTTAATACTGGTACAATGATAGAAAGGAACGTGGGCAATCATTAGCAGAAGGGAAAGCTCATTATGTGCAGTAAGGGGTATATGGAGGGAGCAGGCAGAGAGTAGAGCCACACCATGCATGCTGGCACGTGCAGACTATCTGTCAGTAGCTCCCAAGAGTGGTTTCCTGTGAAACACAGAAGGAGAGCACGGACCCCGGGCAGGAGGGACACAGACTTTTCATGAAGACCCTTTCCAACCTTATACCACTTAACCAAGAACAGGTATTTCCTAAATACAAATTTATTTTTAAACTAACATGAGACTGAAAGTCTAAGAAGTACCATAAAACTGCACAACCAACTGTAATGATTTTCCAATTCTGGAAAAACTGGTAAAGAAATTGATTTCATGGGTCATGACCTACATTTTTAACAATGAAATAGAATAGATGTCAAAGTGCATCTGACATGATGATTAAGTCTTTGGGGGAATTTTTTCTTTCAGTTGTGTGTGTCAATGAGCTGAGTTTCAATGTAAACACTATTTCTTACAAAGAATTATGGTCAACATAATTTGAAAGTCATTGCACTACTGTATTTCTACCAAAAAAACGTAACAAACAAAAATATCAAAATAAGTAAAAGAAAAAGAAGATGGCTAAATCAAGAAAGCATGTTAGGGACTTCCCTGGTGGTCCAGTGGTTAAGACTTCTCCTCCAATGCAGGGGTTGAGGGTTCGATCCCTAGTCAGGGAGCTAAGATTCCACATGCCTCGCCACCAAAAAAATCCCAAAACATAAAACAGAAGCAATATTGTAACAAATTCAATAAAGACTTTAAAAATAGTCCACATCAAAAAAAAATCTTAAAAAAAAAGAAAGCATGTTACATTGTCAGCACAGAGATTTTGAAAGTGAAGGGCTCTGACAGCTATCAAGAGAGAGGTTTTTCCTCTATAAAGATGGCATTTGCCACCTGTATTAGATTTTTATTACCATGTTAACGAATTACCACAAACTTAGTGGCTCAAAACCACAAATGTATCATGCGACAGACAGCGTGATAGGACCCTCTGCTCAGGGTCTCCCTTCTTTGTGGAGGCTCTGGGGAAGAATGCACTTCCACGTTCATTCAGGTTGCTGGCAGAAGGCAGTTCCTAGCAGGTTTAGGACTGAGGACCTGTTTACTTGCTGGTTGTCAGCCAGGGGATGCCTGCATTCCCCATCCATCCCTCCCCATCTTCAAGTCCACTCTTGCTTCCAATCTCTGCCACCAGCCAGAGAAAGCTCTCTGTCTTTAAAAGCTCATGTGATTCCATTAATACAATGATCTCATCAGCAATGTCTCATCATAGTGACAGGCTCTGGGCATCAGGGTGGGACATCTTTGGGGGGCCATTTTAGAAATTCTGCTTACCTTTACTTTCTGCTCAGGAGGTTACTAAATGCTACCGCTCCTGTCCCCAAACCAAGAGAGAGTGATTGGGTCCTTACTGCTGCTCAGCAGGCCTGACTTCATATAATAAAGCCAAATAGAGTCTCACTTGGTGTTTAGACACTGCAATGTACAGACTGAGACTGCGTTTCAGCAAACCTTCTGCTTAGTGCAGAATTTCCTCTGTGAAAAGAAATGCTTCATTAAGAGAGAATCTGATTTCTAAAAATAAACACCCAGTTGTATTCATCTTCCAAAATGATCTACAATTAAAGAGGAGAGGCCAGTTCTGTGGCTGCTCTGATATACACATGTTGACTCCTGATGAAGGGCTGGGCCAAGAACAAGCTTTCACAATAGCAAATAATTGAAACTGACCGCTAAAAAAGTCAATATAAAATACGTACAATACAGAATTCATGGAGGAGAGTGTACAATAAAAACTACTGAATTCTAAAATGATTTCCATTATAAATGACTCTCAGCTTTGTCTAGCAAGTAGCACTAACACTGAATTCTTTTCTTCGGTGCCCTTTTAGAGAGAGTTGGAATTATGTGAATAATAATATGCCCCCAGCATAAGGAGGGGCCTATGTCATAGCACTGCTACAGGGAAGACAACAGCTGAAGGGACTTTCTCATGGCTCATCTTACAAAGCAGGTCTTTAAGCTACTGTTGGGAATATTGCAAACATAACTTGTTTTCAATAAATTACATTGAAGACAATGATTTCTGAGCAAAGATGGCTTCACATTCCCAGAAACTATAAGTGTAACCATATAAAGGCCCCCAAACCACCAGAAATACCATGGTGAAAGGGCTGGGTTTCTGAGTTATTTAGTAATCAAAAGGACCCTTTTACTGCTACAGACTTCTTTTAAATATTTAATTTTTTTAAATAAATTTTTTTAAATAAATTTATGTTATTTATTTCTTGGTTGCATTGGGTCTTCATTGCTGCGTGTGGGCTTTCTCTACTTGCGGCGAGCAGGGGCTACTCTTCGCTGCGTTGCATGGGCTTCTCATTGCGGTGGCTTCTCTTGTTGCGGAGCGCAGGCTCTAGGTACACAGGCTCAGTAGTTGTGGCGCATGGGCTTAGCTACTCCCTGGCATGTGGGATCCTCCCGGACCAGGGCTCGAACCCGTGTCCCCTGTATGGGCAGGTGGATTCTTAACTACTGCGCCACCAGGGAAGTCCCTAAATATTTAACTTTTCAAATATAACTGAAATGCCTTTTTTTTTTTTTTTTTGTGGTACGCGGGCCTCTCACTGTTGTGGCCTCTCTCATTGCAGAGCACAGGCTCCAGATGCGCAGGCTCAGCGGCCATGGTTCACGGGTCCAGCCGCTCCGCAGCATGTGGGATCCTCCCAGACCAGGGCACGAACCCGTGTCCTCTGCATCGGCAGGTGGACTCTCAACCACTGCGCCACCAGGGAAGCCCTGAAATGCATTTTTATTTCCAATCATTCTTTGAGAAAATTCTGAGGTGGTAGCAAAAGCACTGTTTTTGACTCCAAAGTCCTCAGTCTGTGTGTGTTCCTGGGTCACTCCAGTAAGCACACCACCTCCCAAGAGCACACCACTTGGAGCAGGAATTTAATCATTTAAAAATCAGGTCAGGGCTTCCCTGGTGGTGCAGTGGTTGAGAGTCCGCCTGCCGATGCAGGGGACACGGGTTCGTGCCCCGGTCCGGGAAGATCCCACATGCCGCGGAGCGGCTGGGCCCGTGAGCCATGGCCGCTGAGCCTGCGTGTCCGGAGCCTGTGCTCTGCAACGGGAGAGGCCACGGCAGTGAGAGGCCTGCGTACCGCAAAAAAAAAAAAAAAAAAAAAAAAAAAAAAAAAAAAATCAGGTCAATAATCCACAGGGCTACTATGAGGAGCAAATAAAGTCAGAGATGCAGAGATGTGACACACACCATTCTTGGAATGTGTCCACTGCGTAGAAGGCTTCCAGGTGGACCAGTACTGCTTGATGGTCTACAGAGTAAACTTGCAGGTATATCTGTGATGAAATGCCCCCATTCCAACAGAGGCAACCACTGTCCACTCACTGGGATGAGAAAAGTTTCTGCCCAGGCTGCTCACCTGGCGGGTGAACCTTTGGCCTGGGAGAATGCGACTGACAAGGAACACAGGAGACAAGAAAGATGACCCCAAACTTAATGTTAAGGCTCTTCCTCTAAAGCCAAATGTGTTAGGTGACAAATGAAATCAGTTCTCTCTTTAAGCACACGCCCTCCCCGACCCACAATCCAAAAGAATACTCAGGGACCTGCTTGAAACCCCTTTGCTGGCCCCAACGCCCCAAGCCCAGCCTCCCTCTCTGCTCTGCGACTCGGCATTGGTCACCGAGCACTCCACAACCTCTTGCTCCTCCTGGGGATGCTGCCACACCCCACCCAGCACAACTGGCTGTTCCTCAGGTTTCTCCTCAAAAAGGGCTTTTCACTCCTATTATTCATTGTCCTTGTACTCTGTTCATTTCTTTCCTGGCACTTGTCAAGGTTTATAAAAAGATGTTACTGGAACAATATGTTCACCAAGAAGCTGCTGCTGTTCAGCCTTGCACAGTGCCTAGCACACAGGAGGTGTTCAATGAACACTTGGTGACTAAATAAAACAAGGACACTCTGGAGTAACTGTGTCTCTTTTAATATGTCTAAAACAGAGGTTCTCAAATTTGTTGGTCTCAGGACCCCTTAACACGCTAAAAAAACGGAGGCCCCCAAAGAGCTTCATTCTTATGTTTATGTGGGTTACATCAACCAAATATTAGAAGTTTTTAAAACACAAGACCACCAGCACACATTCCATTAGTGTCAGAGAGAAGATGCCATCTTGCATGCCACTCAGTCTCTGGAAATTCCACTGTACACCTGTGAGAGAATGAGAGTAATAAAAGCAAATAATGTCTTCGTATTATTATGAAACCGGGTTTAACCTTCTCCCTCTCCCTGCCAGGAGATCCAAAAGCAAACTGAAAACTGCTGGTCTAGAGTTTCAGCCAAAAATTAAACTGTAACCAGTCAGAAGGCTAAAAAAAAAGAAAAGAAAATACGGTCAATCAATCTTTATAAGAGGGGAGCCAAACAGCAAGACACTGACCATGGAGCTCCATCAGGACCCAGAGTGAAGCTATGTGGTGCTCATGACACACGTGAAGCAGGCTGTTACCACTTGATGCCATTCAACTCCACCAATTCATTCTCCTTGTTTCTACTGCATGAAAATAAGTATCTTGTCTTTGGGATAGTTGTTTTCTTCAGTATAAATTAAGAAAGGCACATTCGCCTTATACTTAACCCATAGGTCTGAGTAACCTAAGTCTGTCACTGGTTAACTCTGTATTCAGAAACAGAGAGAAGCAGGCCTTGGTCTTGACAATCACACCAAGGTGTGTGGCCAGCAAGCCACCATCCTAAGGCTGTATTTACATCTGACATGTGACATTCTGCTGTATCTCATTCCTACCTAACGGCAACATTAACTAGAAAATATTCAAGAGCTCCAGGAGAGTCAATGCTCAAATTCATTGAGATTTGCTTGCCAAACAACAGAACAGCAATAATTTTAAGTGCTCGTTAAACATGTCCAATCTGACTTCTACCCAGGAATACTTGATTAACCAGAGGCAGGCACATAATGTTCATGGTATCTGAATAAAATTATGCAGAGCTCTAAAATATTCTGCCAGGTACCAGTCTTCAGCAACTGCTGGAGCTTAGTGAACCTGCTTGGCTGCAGGGAGGAGGGCACCCATGCTCCAGGCTTCATGATGGATGTCTAGCCTGCCACTGCCATCTCCCTGTGGTAAGTGCTGCCAATCATGAACTTGTTTAAGAAATTGTGTCACCTGGACCAAATCCAATTCCCCGGGTTGAATAAGAATGCTTCCCTCAGCATTCTCAGTAAACTAACGCCATGTCTGTGTGCTGCCCTTTCCCGTACATAAGGCTCCCTTGAGAGGTATCAGCAGAGGCTCAAGAAAGCCCAGCCCCCTCAGTGAACCTGGCCTAGGCCAATTCCTTTTATCTTAAAAAATTCTATTCGGACAGAGTGAGTTTAAGCCGCCTCAGGGAATTCTAACCTTCCTCTAAAGGGTTTTAGGTCAAAGTACAGTGGTCCTCACTGGAATGGTCCCAACCAACACAGCCCCAGGGTTTACAGGTACCTTGCAACTGGGTGGCCATGACAGCCATCACTCCCAGTGACCAAGGCTGCAAATACCTGCCTTTCATCTTTACCTAAAGAACTGGATTTCCCAAGAAGGTGACAAACCAGTTTTCTACTACAGTTTAACCCCATTCTGGCCAGCTCCTTTTTACCTTTTATGTCCTGCTTTAAGTATCCCCTCCTCAGCCATACCTTCTCCGAGCAGCCCTTTTAACTTCGGTCCCTCATAATTCTGTACCTTAGCCCCTTTTCTTTCACCTTCATAATAATTCTGTCTGCGGGTATTTTATGGCACTCTACTTATTCCTCTCTTCTCTGTTTAGTTCAGCATTCAAAGCATAATGTCTTGCACACAGTTAAGTGTTGGACAAAATCTGAACTCATGCAATACTCCTAAACGCTGCACTGGGCCTCCTTGTATACGTTACAACTGAGGATACTTTATGCCGAGCGATGAGACAGCTTGCAGGTGGTGGGCAGTGGTGGTACAACACCCCTGGACAGGGAGTCACGTCATCTCACCCTAACATGGCAGGCCTTCCAGGAGCAGCCTCCGTGATCATCCAAGTCCCCCGAAGGCTGTGTCAGTATCTCGCTGCATTCCCCCCACCAGCCCGTGTTCCAAGTCACCCTGGGAGTGAAGGCCACCTGTCAGCCAGGGGCTGAACATCACTCCTACAGCAGAGACCCTACCTCTAGCCCTTCCCCTCTCTGCACCACACAGCCTCCCAAATCCCCTTGTCTGTCAGAGCTCTAGTTCACAAAGGGCAGAATCAGGACCAGTGGTGGGTGATAGAATAAGAGTTTAGGCAACACATCGAAAGAACATTTTGTACTAGTTTTTTAACAGGAGCATAATGCAGACTGCAGGTGACTGACTAATGTGAGCACAAACTAGCCTGAAATCCAGCTAGAGGCTGAGCTGGCAGGAAAAGTCTCTTGACAAGACAGCAGAGATCTCAGGTAGCATAAAACATGTCCATGGTCTGAACTTTCTTTGTATCTTCCATCTCAAGGGTATGAAGCATCTGCTTAAGTATGTTTGCTACACTGAAGATAAGAGTTTTACATATCTTGGCCTAAAAGTAGCTTCAAACAACAGGCCCATTTTATAAATACAAGGAAGAACTGCATTCTCAAAAACTAGTTATCTTGGGCTTCCCTGGTGGCGCAGTGGTTGAGAGTCCGCCTGCCGCTGCAGGGGACACGGGTTTGTGCCCCGGTCCAGGAAGATCCCACATGCCGCGAAGCGGCTGGGCCCGTGAGCCATGGCCGCTGAGCCTGCGCGTCCAGAGCCTGTGCTCCGCAACGGGAGAGGCCACAACAGTGAGAGGACCGCGTACCGCAAAACAAAACAAAAAAAACTAGTTATCTTGCACAGCAGTCCTGCCCTCTGTTCTGCAGCCCCATTTAACTGGTTCATGCCTAACATACTTAAGGAGGCTCACATTTTACAACAAAATTTCATGCTGAGGGGATCACTGGGAAGTTAGTGGTGTGAGCACACAAGACTCCCCACTCCTGAGGTTTTCTTTTGATCCCAGTTAAGTGTGCAGGAACTCCTGCTGTGGAAATGCAATAGACCCAAATCTTCTTTCTGCTCTGAAAGCTTTGAGGCTTTCACAGTACCCCTGTTTCTAAGAGTGTGGAAGTGTGGAGCTAAAACTTCTTTTTCAGAAAATTCCAACCCTGCCTACAGGAAAGCTCCATGTCAGCGGCCTTGTTTGTTTTGCTCATCACTTTATGCTAGCACCTGGAGCTCAGTGCCTGGCACAGAGAACACACAATAAAAATGTGTGCAAGAAGGAAACAAGGAAAAAAGCCAGAGTTTTGATTAGACTTCTTAATTTTCACCCCCAGGTGATATTTATCTTAAAGCATATACAGGCATACTTCAGAGATATTGTGAGTTCAGTTCCAGAGCACTGCAATAAAGCAAGTATCGCAATAAAGCCAGTCACACAAATTTTCTGGTTTCCCAGTGCACATAAAAGTTATGTTTACACTATACTGTACTCCATTAACTTTGAAGTAACATTATAACTAAAAAAGAAAGTACATACCTTAATTTAAAAATACTGTTAAAAAATGCTGACCATCATCTGAGGCTTCAGCAAGTCGTATAGTACCATCAAAGATCACTGATCACAGATCACCATAACAAATATAATAATACTAATGAAAAAGTTTGAAATATTTAGTGAATTACCAAAACATGACACAGTGACAAGAAGAGAGCAAATGCTGTTGGAAAAATGGTGCCGACAGGCTTGCTCAATGCAAGGTTGCCACAAACCTTCAGTTTGTAAAAAGCGCAATATTTGAAAAGTACAATAAAGTGAAATGCAATGAAACGAAGTCTGCCTATGGTTCTGTCTTTGAACAGGAACGACATAATAATAGCTACCATCAAGGACTATCCTGACCCAATCAACCTAAGATCACCAGGGTTCAACCAAGTTTGACAAGAGTCAGTTTACTGACTCATTGCAATCAGGAAGCTGTCCCATGGCTCCTTGCCAACATTATCCCTAAGTCTCAGAGCAAGCCTGAAGGTTGTATAATTACCCTAATTTTACTCATCAAGAAATTAAAGTTCAGAGGAGTATCCTTCCTCAAAGTCACATGGCTAGAAACCCTTGTCCACCTAACCCTCTAACACCCTCACAGAGCAACTCAGAAGGCCCATGCTCCAGGCCTGTGACAAGCCCAACAAATGTTCCTCTAGACATTGTAAGCCATGAGTTTACAAACTTTTTTAACTATAGTAGGAAACTTTCCTTCAAATAAAATCTTACTAAAACCATAAACAAACAAGAAACATGTATCTGAGGCACAGGATAATAACATCTTTCAGAACTGCTCTTAGCCATTGGAGCAAGGCAATGAGTGCTACTGTGTGCTTTTAAAATGTTTAATTCAACTTAACCAGACAGGCCATTTAGATCTATGCCTTCTTACTTTTCTCTATGCTTATATGTTGGACAGCTCCTTCAAAAAGTAGTAGGGCAAAACTGGCCATTTTACTCAGACAGTAATGATCTACCACTACACAGTTCTATAGCTCCAGCATTCCTGGCTGAAGGAACAGCAAAAGAAAAGAAAAGGAGGTTGGAACAGCAGAGAGTATTTGGTGAAAGGTAGTTATATGAGGTGGCTGAAGCTACCCTCCACTGGTCTGGGGGAAGGTCAGGTCAGCAATGAACCAAGAAGCACTCTGTAAATGGCCTTTAGGCACACTAAGCACTGTGGACTTTTCTTTTCATGCAAAATTCAGTGGCAGAATGACATGATTAGATCACAAGTATGCCTAAGAACAGATGATTAATGTCTTAAAGGATTTTCTACATTCTACTTTTAATTCAAAAGTATACTATAGAGTGATATGAATAAAAAACATTTGGCATATAATGTCACTGTTTATTTTAGAGAAATTAAGAGGCCTGAGACAGCAGAATAGGTTTTGCCACACTATTCAGATCTTCCTGTCAGGATCTGACACAGACATGATGCGAGAGAAAATCCATCTTTGCAAGGAACCTTCATAGACACACCTGTATGGACAACGGGTTGGCTAGAGCCCGTGTCTAGGCTGAGAGATGAGCAGTGCATAGGAGCAAGCTCACGGCATGGGAGACACCGTCTGCTGGCTCCGGGGTCACCCCTAGCATCTGATGTGCTCCCGGCAGGCTACTCAAGTGACTACCCCACAGGTGTATCAGGTGCTGTTGGCTGCCGATTCACCCCTCTGCCCTCCTTTTCCTAGCCACGTTCCAGCTGGCGGGGGTCTTATGATCCAGTTCTGGCCAGTGAGATGTAAGCAGAAGTCAGGCAGCTGAGGGGCGCTTCTGGGAAAGCTTTTGCCTTCCTGTTGAAAAGGGTCACTCTCAGCTGACAGACCACAGCCAGGGTGCCTGGAGGTCCAGCTCCCACCTTGAGATCAAACATGAGGATGACAACGTGCCAAGGAAGGTGGCACAAAGAAAGCGGAAGGAGCCTAGATCCCCGGCAACATCTGTGAGCACTGCGTCAGCCCTGAACCATCCACCTCCAGACATCTTGTCATCAGAACAACAGAAATCTACAGTTATTTAAGTCAGTAGAGTTGGTTTTTTATTACCATCAGGCAAATGCATTCCTAATTGAGGTGACAGATTCTCTGGTGACTCTCTGAGATTTCTTTTACCTGAAAGTAAACAATTTCTACTGGAAGAAATGGGGTTTTCTCCTATCAGTCACTCCCCCCAACACAAATCTAGAATTGCCTCACTAGAAAAATATAACTGCTATATACCTCACATGGTCCCAGAGCGGATTAAAGTAATGAACTGATAACTTTATGTCTTTAAAAGAGAAAAGTGTAAACACATGCCAGGTATAAGAATATAAAAACCCCAAGCTACAAAAATAACATATTTCAGTAGCACTCTACCTTAGAAATGTTACTTGAATGACTCATGGAATGTCCCAAAGTCTTCTCATGCTGCAAAAAACCAAACAGGTGTTAAGTATCAAGCTTTGATTAAAATGGGCGAACAAGTAATTGAACATAACAATCCTACTAACAAATCATTCCCTCAACTACAATTTGCTGTGCACAAACTATTATGCACCAGGCCAGCTATGAGATACTGGAGAATTTGGCAAAGATGAATAAAACAATAGTCCTTGCCCTAAAGGAATTTATTAACAAGAAAAGAACAGGAATTTGGAACTAACTGTAAAAATAAGACGGCAGTAGTAAGTATCTTAAGAAGCATTCAAGTGTAGGTTCAGAAGCAAGAAGCTGCGTGTTCAGTTGTATACCATGTGGTCCATGCGATGAGGAGCTGCTATAAGATGTGGAAGGGGAAAGCAGGACAGATGACCCCACCCAGGCTGTCTGGCTGCAAAGTGCTGGGTACTCTGCAGGGATACTGCACAGCTCACACCTACTCCCTCAAGCCTGTTTGTCCTCCTGGGTTAGAGAAATCTGAGAGTCCTGCTAGCCTCCTCCGTCTCACACTCCTCCACCTTCAAGTCACAAAGTCTTAAAAACAAATTCTTCCTCCCTAATGTCTCTCAATCTCAAATCCCATCTCCATTTCTATTGTCAATGCCTTCATTTATGTTCTCTTCATTTCTTCCTGTAATTTTACCTGTTCTTTCTGCTTTTAAATTGACCTCCCTGATACACAATTGTTACAGACTGAATTGTTAACCTCCCATCCCCAATTTATATGTTGAAGTCCTAACTCCCATTACTCACAATGCCACTACATTTGGAGGTGGGAATCTTTAACATTGTAACTATGTTACAATGAGGCCATTAAAGCTGGGCCCTAATCCAATACGAATGGTGTCCTTAGAAGAAGAGGAAATTAGGACACAGATATACACAGAAGATGCAGGGAGAAGATACCACCTATCTACACATTAAGCAAAAGGGTCCACAGGAAAAACCTGCTGACACCTTGTTCTTGGACTTCTAGCCTCTAGAACTGTGAGGAAATAAATTCCTGTTGTTTAAACCATCCAGTCTGTGTCTGTGGTACTTCGCTATGGTAGCCCTAGCAAACGAATACAATAATATTCCACACTATAAACTTCTAAAAAAAGCAAATGTTCCAAATGTAAATCTGATTTTTAAAAATAATGAAGTAACCTTCCCTGAATCCACTCAGCCTTGCTCTAAATCAAATGAGTTAAATAAAAAAACTATTACAAATGGAAGAGATGATCTTAACGTGTATTTTTTAAATTATCTATTCTCGTTTTCAGTTCACACGCCATGCAATAACCATGGTGAAGATCAGAGAAGGCTGAGATGTAGGTAAAATTCTTTGATCAGAAGGAAGTACAAAGGAACTGGTGGCTCATTTAAAAGCTCCTTTGAGGAACAGCTGATTCCATTCCACCAAGGCTCTCCTTAAAGAAAGCTGGCCACCAAGAAAATTTTGACTTTCTCCTTCCTCTCAATCCACCAAATCACAGACTGCCTTGACTTCTGTACACTTGGCTCCTGAACACTTGATATGACTAAAATGATGATGAAGAAGTGTTTCAAGACCTCCCAAGTAGCCTGCAGTCAGCACGTGTTTTGGCAATGTTGTCTTTATAGCAATGTGTTTGTGTAATTTTGGGAATAATTTTATTAAATTCTCCCTTACTTTATAAATCTGAGCAGGAATAGGAGTTCAAGTCTCTTAAATGTAATACAGTACAGACAGTGCTATTAAGTGTGTAGTCTCACAGAATGTTTCTTGGTCTTTCTTAAGTTCGTCAATTAGATAGTTATAAAGGAAAAGAAATAAGTATAAAGTGTGTTCAAGGTGTTGGCAATATATCACCAAAATCTACCTCTCTGGGAAATGAGTCCCTCTGTCCACAGAAAAAGTAAATTTATAATCATTCAAGTTTCATTCATGAGTCAAGAACGTACTAGGGACAAACATAGGCACTGCTGGGAATCCAACTTAAAGGCTCATCTGCTGGTGATTTACTAGTAAATTTTAATTTAGTCTACTAAATTAAAACAAAGATACCATATGCTTTGGATTATTTGTACAGAAAACCAATTATAATCACTATCAAATTACCTGCTACCTTACAAGAAATGGCCATAACACCGTCTGGAAATCTACAGAAAAGTTCTGAGCAGCAATAATTCACGTCCTAGACCTTCTGACATTCATTATTCCGTAAAGAATGGTACTGAGTTAGGGAGAAGCCTAGCTGTTAAGCTAGGTAACATTATAAATCCAGACTGAGATCTAAAGGTTGCTCTTTACTTTATGAACTTGAGAAATAAATTTAATGATGTAAAGCCTTTATTCTGTCTTCCTTGTTAGAATAATTCAATATTTTACCTGGTAAAATCAAACAGCCAGCCCCAGAAGATACAGATGTTTTAAAGGCTGAAAGCTGTCAATATTTGGTATTGCTTCTCCACTACTTGGTAGGAAAGTAACAATTCAGTTTCAAAAGATCATATTTTTGGGTTTTTTTTCCTTAAACACTGCTACACTTATTTGGACTTACTGAAACGAAGCAAATCCCAGGACTCATTCAAGTCAGTTTCTCATTCATTCCATACTTATTTACTATGCAACTGCCATATACAAACAACTGTTATCAGTCACAGAATACCGACAAAAATAAATCTAATTCCTAGGCCTGTGCCAATGTTAACATTACCACAGAAGTGCCTTGAAACAGTGTTTCAATGAGGAATGTACATCTAGGGAAAAGGTGAATGACATTAAAAAAAGCACATACGTAAATTACATCAGGTAGAGTGGGTGACACCATTCTCTCCTACAGTCAGAATGTCAAGTTTCCCAATGAGAAGAAGGAAAGTTTGCCAAACATCAATGTTGAGAACTGGAACGAGGCATAACAAAGAGAAAAAGAGTTCCAATCCAGTTCAAGCTGAAATTCAGCTTCAATGCCTAAGTGATAAAAACCCTGGCAAATTATCTTCACACAGTCTCTAATACGTTCCGTCACTGCTCAGTGGGTCCCACCATCCTGTAACCCTGGGAGAGACGAGAGCCTCACTGCACCCTCCCTTCCTCAGAGGGCATGGAGATGTCACACTGCTATACCATACACCTCCCTCCCTGTCTGGCTCTCATCTCCACATCTCTTTATGGACTCTTTTTGTCTACATTAAACAAGAAGCCTCCTCAGAACACAGCTCCATGCCCTCTTCTCACTTGTTGTCTCCCTTAGACCAGTCCTTCTGAAAATTTGTGCACTTGAATTACTTACGGACTTGCTAAAATGCAGATTGTTAGGTCTGAGGAAGGTTGAGATTCTGTGTTTCTTATAAGCTCCCAGGTAACTCCCATGCTGCTGGTCCCCAGGCCACACTTTAAGATGCAAGTCTGAGTCTAAATCCCAGGCCAGAATAATCCATAAAGGCTATGACTCATTTTTTATAAAGCAAATCATGACTACTGAAAAGGTAAATTTCTGTGCAAAAGATGGCAGTGAGCTCACAATTGAGTTAATACAAATAAGTCAGTCAGGGAACAGATTGATAAATAGATTGGAAAAAACTGAGTTAAGGTGTGAGAAAGGAAAGTTTTGTTAATGTAAAAAGTTACCAAATCACAAAGATAAAGAGAAGCTCTGTTGAAAAATATGGGACATTTCACAATTTAATCAGTCCTGTAAATGATTTTGCAAGTCCATATGTGACTCCAGTAAAATGTACCTTGCGGGTAGAGCCAAGATGCAGAGCCTACTGAGACCAAACATGCCCTGGAAAAAGCCAAGAATTAACAAGAAGACAATGAGGTGAGGTGTCTAAGCAAGTTTTGGGGACTCTGTATAAAGTAGTCAAACAAAAGAACTTCATGTGGGAGTCCCCCTGAAACTCTGAACATGACCAGTCATTACACACACACACACACCAACTTATGTGTAACAGACATTCGTAACTGTCTACTCAATATCCATCACCACCAACAGAACTCCAACTTTATTCTGAGCAGCAGCAGACCCAACCAAAAGTTCTCACTTTCTCACACTATTTTGCAACGAAGGGTAAATATCTAAGAAAGTTCTCTCTAAAGATATTACCCTTGAGGGTTTCTGGGAAAACATTTTCCTTTCCTGAAACTGCTATTCCTTTCTCCAGCATTCCTCCTGCCCTCAGCCACCCTGGAATATATATGCCATGCCAGGAGGAACAGCAGTACCTTTGGTCTCAGGACTCCTTCACAACATAAAAAATTACCGAGGACTCCAAAAACCTTTTGTTTATGTGAGTTGTATCTATTGATATTTACCATATTAGAAATTAAAATGGACAATTTAAAAAATATGAATCTCTTAATTTATTTAGAATTAACAATAAACCAAATTAAAATAAATAACATTTCTGTGAAAAACTATTTTTCCAAACAAACAACTAAAGTGAGCAGAGTAGCATGTTTTTACATTTTTATGAATCTTGTTATTGTCTAATTAATAGAAGACAGCTGGATTCTCATATCTGCTTGTGCATTCAATCTCCTCTGATATGCTGTTTTGACTGAAGTAAATGAAGACTATTTGGCTTTATACAGTTACGTAGTTGGAAAAGGAATATGTATTTTAATAACCATGAAACAATTTTGGATATTATTCTTTGTACTACACAAAAACTCAACAGTTACCTGGCATTTAGATTCTGAAATGATATTAATGAACTTTTTTTTGTGTGTGTGTGGTATGCGGGCCTCTCACTGTTGTGGTCTCTCCCGTTGCTGAGCACAGGCTCCGGACGCGCAGGCTCGGCGGCCATGGCTCACGGGCCCAGGCGCTCCGCGGCATGTGGGATCTTCCCGGATCGGGGCACGAACCCGTGTCCCCTGCATCGGCAGGCAGACTCTCAACCACTGCGCCACCAGGGAAGCCCAATGAACTTTTAATACTCCATTAAAATCAACTGCCCCATCTTTCTTTGAAACAATCTCTTAACCATGCCTGACTTTATAACATCACACCTTGGCCATTTAGAGATTATTGGCTCACTGAATTATGCAAATCTCCAAGACTGACATATTTTATTATGCAATATCAAAAACCCACACACTCATTGATATGACCATCAATTGCATCAGAAGAATCTTTAATTATTGAAAAGCTACTAAGCTCACAGTGATGGATACAAGTTTTCTGATATTCTAATTTTTGCTTAGAAACCTCAAATTTGGCAACAAAAACTGTTGCTTGCTTTCCTTAAAGTGAAAGACTGGCTCATTAATTCAATTTAGAGAAAATGTTTGCCAAATACCCAAGTCAAAATAACTATAGTTTGACTGTTATTCTTTCAAGTAAAAATTATATTCCATTAAAAAATGTAACTAGTTCAGGCAGCAACTCAATCATACAAGTGCTTTGCTCTGCACTTTGGTATGCAGTAGAAATTATTTATACCAGAGATGCAAAGAAGGAATCACACATGACCTCTAATGAAGAGAATAGTCAATTAAAACTGGTACACATGTTAGAATCAGCAGAAAAGGACATCAAAATACTATTATAGCTGTTTTCCAAATGTTCAAAAAGTTAAAGAGATTTAAGATATAAAAAACAATCAAATCAAAACTTCCAAAGATAAGCAAACACTGAAAATGCTATACAAAGATATATAGTTATTAACACCATAGATAAAACAAAAAGGAATTCTTAGAAAGCATTTGATAGGAGGAAAAAGAGAAGAAAGAGGGAGTGGGGTAAGAATACATGATTTCTCTATCATTTTTTACAACTATTTATGAATGTACAGTTATAATATAAAAGTTTAGCTATATACACATACAGGTGTATGTATTTATGTGTGTGTATGTGAACTGTACAGTTTAAACACCCTAATTAAAAGTCAGAGATTTTCAGACTGAATAAAAAAGCAAGACATAACTACATGCTGCCTACAAGAAAAACACTGTAAATACGTAAATACAAACAGGTTAAAAATAAAGGATGGGACACCAGTAACAAGATGACACTAATAACAAGATGATAGAGGTGCTGAGATCTGATGGAGACTTTAAGCAGCCATTATAAATATACTCAAACGAGCAATCACAACACTCTTGAAGTAAAATGGACTCAATAGCAGAGAGATGACAGAATAAAAGAATCAAGAACTTGATAGAAAAAGTATTCAATTTAATCAACAGAGAGGAAAAAAGATTTTTTAAAAAATATGAACAGATCTCAGGGATCTGTGAAGCAAAACAGTCTAACAGTCCTATCAGTAGAATCCAAAAAGTAAAGAAGAATTACAGTGCTGAAAAATATTTGGAGAAATACTTGCTACAATCTTCCCAAGTTTGGAGAAAGACATACACCTACAGATTAAAGAAGGTGAATGAACTCAAAAAAGGATAAACTAAAAGAAATCCATGCCCATGATATCATAATCAAATTGCTCAATTTGGGAAATAAAAGTACAAGAAAATCTAAAGTTTAATATTTTACTTTTCTGCAAAAGGGGAATATTAGAAAGTCCTAATATTTGCTTTCAACTAGACACCTTTGCCCTGATTTTCCCAGCCTTGCCCTTCAGTAGGATTGGTTCCCACTCCCAGCTCTAGGAGTGGGTGCTGACTGGCCTAAAACAATCACTGTTGACAAGAGATTGCCTATCTATCACCACTTAAATCCATTTGGTCAATTTCCACATTAGGGTCTGTTACTTGCAACTCTCCAGGTCCTGGTGCCAAATTCTGTTACAGTTAAGTTGCTATCCATTTATTTGTTTCTCATCAATGGCATAGGCTGGTAACTAATGCCAGTCTTTTGGTCTAGCCACTGTCTGAGCTAGGAGGGAATTTCTGTTTCCTAGCAACATTCTGCCCCTACTCCTTGCCACAGTGAATGGCTGAAGGCCAGGATAACATTAATTCCTTTAGGACAGTCAGAGCCATCTCTTAGAGCTATCCTATTCAAACCACATGATCCTATCCTATTCAAATATCCTGGGAGGGAAAACTGGGATCTGCTTGGAATGGAGAGAACTTTGGCTCTCTACTATATTTGCCTTGATTTGTTTACCTCTGATAAATTATTTTCCATTGGGAATTTGGTTTTATGGTCTCATCATCTTTATAACCTCTGTATTTCTATAAATGGGTTAATGGGTAAGACTATAGATAATCTGATTTGTTAGTTTTTTCTGTTTGTCTATTTGTCTGTTCAGAGCTCAAGTCAATTAAGAACTCATAGCCACAGGAAAGAAAACAGCTCTTTGATACAGACCAATGAATTTTGTAATTTTATGTTTACTCTTGACCCATGGCTGAAATTTTGGAATTGAAGCTATAAGCTTTGTGTCTGCATGTCTATGTGTCTGTCATTCAGAAAGGTCTTTAACTTTCATTGTGTGAAGATGTAATAATTTTCAACCTAGGAATGGTATTAAATTAGATTATAAATCTTATTAGATTATAAAATCTCTGATATTAAGGGAATCTAGAACCAGAAGCTGACTTATATAGGTAAGTACTTGTATAAATAGAGTATTCCTAAAATTCCTAGAAAGTAGGGAAGGTGAAATTCTAATACTTTCAGTGTGCTAGATTATAAAAACATCCCTACAGAAACCAATTCAGAAATGTCTTAAGAAATCAGATTAACATAATTTAGGCAAACTTTTGGCAAATGAGACTGGCTTCATATTTATAGTTTAATAAACATAGCTATGTCTTTTCTGATTTATCAGTGTTAAGTATAAGCACAGATTTTTATTCTATCTGGGTATTTTCCCCAAACTTATAAGTTTTCTTTTTTTTTTTTTTTTTTTGCGGTACGCGGGCCTCTCACTGTTGTGGCCTCTCCCGTTGCGGAGCACAGGCTCCGGACGCGCAGGCTCAGCGGTCACGGCTCACGGGCCCAGCCGCTCCGCGGCATGCGGGATCCTCCCGGACCGGGGCACGAACCTGTGTCCCCTGCATCGGCAGGCGGACTCTTAACCGCTGCGCCACCAGGGAAGCCCCCAAACTTATAAGTTTTCTGATTGAAAAAACTACCATTACCTCTACCTAATGTTTAAGATTATGAAAAATGTAAATCTGTGTTTAACCAAATTCAATCATTATTCTGATGAACTTATATTTGGATGCCTAGAATATTTGTAAGTGAGAATACTGAAACATTTATTAGTAAGCATAATTTTAAATTTACATACTTTTGCTTCATATTTCTATGTGCTACAAAGAGACTGCATCTTTGAATCTGTTAATCTGTTAAACGTGTTCAATTTTTGTCTCTACAAGACTTGTATAAGAATATGTGTAGCTATAAAAAGTTGTATTAACGCTGGATGTTAGCCCTGCTAGTCTGCTAAAATGATAGTGTGTGACAGCTCACAATTATCCACCCTCTAGTTTCCTCTGTGTAACAGAAGTTGTTTTGGTTAAAAGTCAAAACTAACACATGTGAATGAGACCACTAGAAGCAATGGTGAACAAGAGGTACAACTTTATGTGTTCAGTAATGAGATGGGTTTTTGGTTTATTAAGGGGAAAAATAGTTTTGTCCTAAAATAAAAGGGCTGGTTATTCCAGAATGAGAAAGAACTTGTGAAGAACAAAACAAGAAAGTTGTAGGTTTGAGGAAAGGGAATTTTATTTGCCCTAGCCCAAGCTGGCTCATCCTTGATGGGTTAATTAATGAGATTTCATAAAAGAGCTTGTAATTCCTTTAGTATCAAATATTATGCTGATGCAAAACTAGAATTTTATTTTAACTGTTAAAATTATAAATTTTCTTGATAATTGGTCTTCTCTCAGTAAGAGGTTATTCTTTAACCTCTTTATTCTCAGTAGAGTTATTCTTTACCTTCTCTACAATATCCCTAGGTAACAGACTCTGTGTTTTATCAGATTAATTTTCTGTGCTTTTTATGTTAACTTTATTATGTCCTTGATTTAAGGAGAAAACAAAGGTTCCTCACTTATGAAAGAGTTAAATTCTTTACAATAATGTTACCTTCTATGCTTATTTTTCAAATGTTTATTGTCACTTTAAAATGAGTAGTCACTGGGCTTCCCTGGTGGCTCAGCGGTTAAGAATCCAATGCCTGCCAATGCAGGGGACATGGGTTCGAGCCCTGGTCCAGGAAGATCCCACATGCCGCGGAGCAACTAAGCCCATGCGCCACAACTACTGAGCCTGTGCTCTAGAGCCCTCGAGCCACACCTACTGAGCCCGCGAGCCACAGCTACTGAAGCCTGCATGCCTAGAGTCCGTGCTCAGCAACAAGAGAAGCCACCTTAATGAAAGGCCTGCGCGCCACAAGGAAAAGTAGCCCTTGCTCGCCGCAACCAAAAAAAAAAAAAAAAGAAAGCCCATGTGCAGCAACGAAGACCCAACGCAGCCAAAAATAAATTTATATATAAAAAAAAAGCTAGAGTAAATATTAAAATGAGTAGTCATTGTTTCTCAAGTACCCATGATCCAATTTCTCTTTTAAATGTTCAAATCTCCTGAAAACTTTTGGTTTCTTGTCTTCACAAAATCAAATCCTAAATGTAAAATAAAATGAAATCAAAATTTCATGATATCTTTTGCTCCTAAACCTGTCTTTGAGATTTCCCAGGGGAGCCCTGAAAAATCACAAAGGTTTATCTTTTCATCCTATAAAAGGAAAGGTAGTGAGACTGACTAGGTTTTCTTGATTTGTTACTATTGATGAACTGCATGGGAAGAGTTAGGAAATGAGAAGAGATCTGTCAGTACTGCACTGTCATGATACATTTCTATTTATCAGAGTCCTGGTGCTGCTCTGTACTCTGTAGCTGTTATCAGACATGATTTCTCTTATTTTTTTTAAATGTTAACGTGGTCACTACTTTAAATATTTGAATCTAGCATCTTTTGGCCAATGGTTTTCAGTTGGGGATTCCCATCACCTACTATGGAGTTTCATTAATATACAGAAAGTTTAGGACCTATTTCAGACTTACTGAATCTCTTTACTTGACAGTCCTGATATATTTGTGTTGTATTCATGGTACATTAATGTCTAAGGATTATTATATCTGAAGATTTTTTTCTCTGTAAAGTTTATGCTCATTCATTTTTTATAAATCAGATGTACTGTTCATTGCATTCCTTAAATATAGAGTTTATTACGTTTATAATTATTTTGTCTAAAATCTGGGGGGGACAGACTTAATTATCTTGTTTTGCATGCCGAAGAAATAGCCAAATTTCCCTGCCAGTTACATGTTTCTTGAAATAAACACTCTCATAAGACATTTCATTTTTAAAATGATCACTAATAGAGTAAGCACAGCCATTTTAAGTCTTCTGCCATCTACAGATATTTTCTGTTTGTTTATTTTAGTCTGATGTTTCCTTGAAAGCTCTTGCAATCAGCTACAGGCTAGAGGGCTGTGTCAGAGGCCCATGGAAAAGGACTATACCAGGTACTTTTGCGTACAGGCTTCTGATGGCATCATTTAAACAACTCTGAGACCATACCAGTGAACTAAGTCATGATTTCCAGAACTCCTACCAAGATTCAGTGCAATAAGAACTAATCGAACAAGGTTAAATGAATTGATGAGGGAATATTGTTAGTTTTTTTTTTAAACATTCTTGATACTATTTCCTAAATATATAAGGAAACTCTTTCTCTTTCCTTTAACTCACAATAATTTAGTAGACTCTGCTTTTATAAACTGAAATGAAACCCGTCAATGATATCTTATTCTCCCTGCCTGAGCCCTCCAGAATTCATAACTCTTATTGCATATTCTTATCTTCATAGCAATAAAGTTACCTGCATAGGTTCAATAAGAATCTGTCCTCTTTCTTACTAGGACATAATTGGAAACTCTGATTTTGCAGCTAAGCTCACATTTAAGGATGGTGCTCATTCAATCAGATACGACCAGGCACATTTAAGGAACTCAGGTTGTATTTTTCAGAGCCCTTCTTGGAAAAACTGGCTTACAAGGTTCCCAGCCTTACAGACAAGTAAGGAAAGCCACTTCCTGGCAGGCCTAGGAAACAGAGTATTGGGGGGACCTCAAGAAATTAGGAAAATTTATAGGTGCTATAAGTGAAATTTGATAGCAAGTTCTTGGTTTGGCTTCCTAATGTTAGGACCACAAATAATGAGGCTTTAAAAAATCCACTCTGATATTCCTTAGAAAAACTTCCAGCAAAGCAACTTAAGAAGGCCCATAAGGGAAATTAACACTCTTGCTGTCCCTATATAAATAATCAGGCCAAATCCAATAGGATCTTAATTTTGATCAAGAATAATTTTTCTATGAGATTTTTAGCAAAAGAAGGGAGACTATAGGGGGAAAATGTTGAGTTTCAATGGAAAACTATGAGCTATGTGCAATTCTTTGTACAATGTAGGTACTTAATAAGTAAGTGATGTCCTATTTGAGAGTGACTTTTGACTTCCACCCCCCTCCCATGGAAAAATCAGTTTTGTCTCCATTTGCAGTTCTCAATATTTCCTTTATATAAATTGGTGCTCTTCTGACTTTTCCTTTGAACTGGTTAAACATCTGCTAGTTCTTTCATATCACATGAGTATAATAAATTCCTTAATATATGTTCATGAGAATCATGATTTTACCTTTTCCTGAAAAAATACTTCTCTGGTTGTAAGCTCATCTTTTTTGTTTCTTCTTGTGGTAAAACACACAGAAAACTTACCATTTCAACCATTTTAAAGTGCACAATCAGTGACATTAGTATACTTAAAATGTTCAGCAACCATCATCCCTCTTTAGTTCCAGAACATCTTCACTAGCCTAAAACAAAACCCCATTCCCCTCTTCCAAGCCCCTAGCAACCACTCATCTGTTTTCTATCTCTGTCTTTCATACAAACGGAGTCAGACAAAATATGGCCATTTGTGTCTGGTTTCTTTCACTTAACATGTTTTCAAGGTTTGCTGATGCTGCAGTATGTATCAATAATTCATTCCTTTTCACAGCTAAGTAACATTCTATTGTATGGATTTACCACAGTTCGCTTATCCCTTTGAGATGGGAGAGAGATACCTCTCTGTCTCCACACATGTAAGGTTTTATTAAGGCAACCCAAGCAGACTAATATAGTCGGTAAAAAGAACTCAGAAAAATTATGCAACAATCTACATCTATCTGAAAAATAAAAGCAAAACCCAGATAGTTTTAAGGAGTAACAAAAATAGAACAAAATATCATTTGATAAAAAAGTCCAAATTTGAAATAAAATTTAGGGCACATTTAGCCATTACAATTTTAACTCAGGAAAAAAAATACATCACAAAACGGTGAAAAGTCTACAATTTATAAAACTGTATTTCAACAAATAAACTAATACAATTTATTTAAAGTAATGCAAGATGCACTAATAGTTGTCTTCAGTAAAATAATACAGTCCAAATTTATAATAGTGTGATTATCTGCTTCATTTTTTTAAGCTTTAATGTGGCAATAATAAAGTAACAAGCAACTAAAAAATTTGAGATGGTCAAGTGTAAAACCATAACAGCTAACCATTTGTTCTTGGGCCATTCGTCTATGTTCTCTGGATTTCAGTTTTGTCCTTTATAAAGTGGGCTTTTGTGGGAGCGGGGAGGAGAGAGAAGTCAACAGAGATGACCCCTTTTGGTTCCACTGGGCTCTCAAATGTGATATTATCTATGGGGAATATGTTGCCCTGCTTAGTTCCACTCAGCTCCAAACATACTGCAGTCTTAAACTTACCCTAGAAGTTATGAATAAATGGGTTTACAGTTTTAAAAGCCTTCTGACATAGAATGATAAATGCTTTTTAAAATGTTACATGTAACATAGCATGATTAGAATGATAATATTCCTAGTAAGGTATTGATGAATACAGTCTTTTCCAAATACATTTTCCATTAAGTAATTTTCATTTTTTGAACATGAAATAAAGTTACACCAAAAAATGAAAGGTCTTTGTATTCACTGTTGATTTTTTTAAAAACCTTAATTTAAAATGAATGTTAAGGTTTAACATTCATTTAAAATGAATGTTTTAACCTGTTAAGGTTAAAAGATTTAAAATGAATTTAAATGAACTTAATTTAAAATGAATGTTTTAACCTGTTAAGGTTAAAAAACCTTAACAGTAAAATGAATGGATTTTAATTTCTGCTGCTTTAAAACTCTTTATATATCCAAGAAATACATAATTCCTTGAAGTTACCTGAAAAATGTTTACCAATACAATTCAGAATACATTTGTTGTAAAAGTTTTCATAGAAACTGCAACACTGTAAATACTATAACCTTTGCAGGAAGACTGTTTTCTTTAGTACAGAACATTCTCATTCAGGGAACATATTTATTAACCACCTACTATGTGCCCAGTACTGTTCTAGGCCCTTGGGAATGATGAGTGAACAAAACAAAGATCCCTTTCTCTTGTGGAGCTTAAGAAAATGATGCAGAAGGAGACTGCTGATCTTCACTGGTTGTCTCAGAGCTCAGAGTGTATGTGTTCAAGGGATGTTTGTTTACTTAAGAGTTTCAAAACTATAAATGGTATTTCATGATGAAATATGTATATCCGATTTGGCCCAGATTCCTTGAGGCTGACTCTTTTCATCTTTACTACTTTTGTCCCTCCAGCTCAAGAGCAACTCATAGCCTCAGCAAAGTTAACAGAGAGAGCATCCATACAAAATAAGACAGACATGCAAATGGCAACATTAGAATGTCCCTGCCAAATGAAATTACATGTCTGGCTTACTGAGAAAGATAGAGAAAGAGAGAGTGCGCGTGCGCGTGTACACACAGTAAATAATACCAACAAACAGAACAAAGACCCTTTGTTACTGTTCCATCTTTTATGCATTTCCCATCTGATGAGAAGCTAAAAGATCTTCCCAAAATGAATGCTCCAGCAGAAAGAACCAAGGTGCCTTTCCTCTAGAAAATACAATGGAGCCTGCAGCTGTGCTCATGCAAATTATAAACTAAGTTGTCTCTCTCATAATTCCATGATTTTAAATTATATGACCAATATTATGTCAATAAAAAAGATATTTTTTACACCAAGGGTAGGAGATATCATTAAAACATATGCTATAATTTATAGACTTAAATGTTTATTTGGCACAAGAATACTTTTCACAATTTCAAGGAACGGTTTTGTTAGAAACAAAGTACACCCTTGAAAATGGAAATAAACTGCTAAGCTCTTTGGCTGGCAACCTCACTAGTGAGGCACCCTTGAGCAACTCCAGTTCTATGCAGATTTGTTCCATAAGGCCTAATGGCATCCCTAAGATCCATGAGAAATCCGGCCACGCTAACAGGGCACTTCTCCTACCTGAAGCTTCATTTTCTGGCAAGAAGCATCAGGGAGTCCTCAGTGCAGCTCTCCCCCAGCAGCATGTTCCTTGGTTCCGCCTGCAATGCACGGCAGCTGCTGCCCTACAGCAGCCAGCAGAAGCACATCGTGGCTGCTGCTGGACTTGTAAGGGCTTGCTAGAGCCCTTAGCATACCACTCCTGTGATCAAACTGGACTAACTACTTCCTCCAGCTGATTTCCTAGGAACTAGGTAGTGAATGAATAATTCATGACAAGTCCATTCCAGCAACCCAATTTCTGCTCTATGATCTACTCCCCACAGCAATTTACAACGTAAAGATTCTAAACCATACTTGGTGACATGCAAGGAATGAAAGTTCAGTTTTCTAGTCAACTAAAGTAAACATTAGTGGATTTGTTTGCTCTTCTTTCATGCTAACCTATCACCCAGACTTACTTGAGAGACTTTTTTTTAATGTAGAAAATGTCAATGATTAACCATAAATGTCTGACAGAAGAAAAAAATTTTTTTTCTCCATAGAACCTGTCCTACAAAGTGGGTTCTGGTTATAGGAAAAGCAGCTTGCCCTGAGATCAGCAGGTCAGTATTTACATTTAACAAAAGACCAGGTCCTGCAAAGCACAGAAAATCATCATGTGGTGGGGGAAGGGAGCTTTTAGTATCACTGCCAGGAAACAAATTGCTTCAAAGGGGAATTTTCCTGGTATCTCAGGCTATAAATAAATCTTTCATCTCATTGGTATTCTTCTAGGAAGAACATGAACATTCATTTTCACCATTTGTCAATGCTTACACATTTCCAAATGAGTGCTGTCTAAAGTGGTCAATTCTCTGCAACCAAAAACCTAATTCCAAGAGGAACTTGAACAAAAAACTGAAGGCCCATACTTCTTGCTCAGCTCCGCCTCCAGGAAGTCCAATACCACACCTATCATTTTCACTTGTTTCAATCTTTGTTTCTTCTTCTTCTGCACTCACTGAATATCTCAAGACTGTGCTCTGTCAGTAATTTTTCAGCCATGACTATTCCGTTCCTAGCTGCTTCTGATTTGTTTATTCTGCAAATTGGTTCTCTATGAGTCTCCTTGGCCCCATATTTTCCCCTTTCCGCCTCATTCTGTTATTTTATTATTTTATTATTATCATCATTTCTGAGCCAATGTTCTATGAAACTCAGTTTCTTAATAGCTCGTGCAGGACTCTTCTGTTTTGAAGGGAAATTATTATTTCTTCCAGAACAGACTGCATCTTTTTTCTGCAGGCACTGTGCCTTCCTCTCCACCTTGCTGTGAGTGCACAGGCCTGGCCGTGTCTTCTCAGTGGCTCAGGATATTCTGTGGAGCACTTCTGTCAGTGTTACAGTGTAGTCTAGGGGAAACTTTCCCCTCCCAGCCACATCCTCAGCTGGTGCTGCATTCTAGCAGCTTTGTGCAGGTGTGTTGGGGGAAGGGAGGTTCAGGAGTGTGATAAAAGGAAAAGGGATCCAGCTCAACAGGGGCTAGGGTTACAAGCAGCCTCTTCTCCCAGGGATATATTCTGCTCCTCCCTAACATTCTGTAATTCCCTCAAACCTTGTGATATTTCATTTCCATCAGAAAGAGTCAGCCCAGGTTGTTCCTTTGTAATCATTCCGTTTCCTTCAAATCCTGACTATCCAATGCACACCCCTACCTAGCCCATGAAAGAGATAAGGTAGCCCTGTCACCCCGGGTTCACTATGTGCTGCTTCTTCCACTTACTGTTCACCAGAGACTCCCTTTATCAAGGTTGCCTTCTGTCAGGTGTTCTGCTAACTCCCAGTTTACTGATGAAGATAATCAGCTCCAGGGTTTACTGTCATTCTGCCTTTCTTCTCTACTTCTTTCCCAGCTGGGATGTACCAAAATAATGATCTCTAGTATGCTTTTCTTTGTCACATGAGAGAAACATTCAGGGAAGGGTTTCCAGTCACCTGGAATTCCCAGTGCTCCTACAGCACAGCACTGCCTGTATTCACCCACTCTTCTGCCACACCCATTAAGGATTTTGCAGTATCCTTTTCTCTCACAGAGCCTCTGCATAGTGACAGGTGAAGAACGACTCTGAGCCAAACCCTCTGAATTCTTGGAAACTTTCATTTCTCTTACTGACCATCAGCTGTGTCCTTTGAATTTGCTGTTGGTATATTTCTGCTAACTTTTATCCATTTGCTGTTCATATCTTCAAGTCTAAAAGGATGGATATTTTGAAATTTGGCTTCACTCTGCCATCTTAAAAGAGAAATCACACTACTCAGAAAAAAAGAAAGACATCTCATATGGCCACATAAAAAAAAGTTCTAACTCAAAAACCTTATGGCATAACAGACATCAAAAGAGTAGCATTAAAACAAAATGACTAGGGGGAATATTGCTGGTTGCTTCCCCTTCTTCCTCCTCAACAGAGCCCCAATTCTCTTCATTATTCCTCTCTCCCCAGAGTTACCATGCATCTCAGGATGCTCACCTCACCCTTTTTTCCTGGAGTAGGTCGACTGGCAAGAGCCCACTTCTGGCTCATGAGGTGAGATCTGCTGCAGGCATCTGGGAAATTACCTTCTCACCCGTAGAGAGAGCAACAAGCTTCTCTTCTTCTCTTCCTCCCATGCACAAGGTCATGCACAGACAGGAATGCTGACAACTATCTACAACCTCAGTGGAAATCTGCCTTGAGATGAAGTAAACCCCATGAATGGTAGAGGAGACAGACAGAAAGAACCCAGGTCTTTGAACAGGCCTCTGATATGCTGGATCAACCACCTCTGAAGCCCATCCTGCCCTTTTACACAGACTTCCTTTTATATGAGCTGGTAAAGCTTACCATTGTTTAATCCAGGTTGGGTTGGTTGTTCTGTTACTTGCAGCTGAAAGCATCCTAACTGATGGCATTTGGACTATCTAGTTACAGTATTAAATGCTTTTATGTTAGCATGTGTGTTTTTAAAGTCAACATAGAATTTCAGAGCCTGTGCCAAGTGCCCACAATGGAGAAAAGACAGGCTCTTCAATAAGCGGTGCTGGGAAAACTGGACAGCTACATGTAAAAGAATGAAATTAGAACACTCCCTAACACCATACACGAAAATAAACTCAAAATGGATTAGAGACCTAAATGTAAGACCGGACACTATAGAACTCTTAGAGGAAAACACAGGAAGAACACTCTTTGACATAAATCACAGCAAGATCTTTTTTGATCCACCTCCTAGAGTAATGGAAATAAAAACAAAAATAAACAAATGGGACCTAATGAAACTTCAAAGCTTTTGCAAAGCAAAGGAAACTACAAACAAGACGAAAAGACAACCCTCAGAATGGGAGAAAATATTTGCAAACGAATCAACGGACAAAGGATTAATCTCCAAAATATATAAACAGCTCAGGCAGCTCAATATCAAAAAAACAAACAACCCAATCAAAAAATGGGCAAAGACCTAAGTAGACATTCCTCCAAAGAGGACATACAGATGGCAAAGAAGCACATGAAAAGTTGCTCAACATCACTGATTATTAGAGAAATGCAAATCAAAACTACAATGAGGCATCACCTCACACCAGTGAGAATGGGCATCATCAGAAAATCTACAAACAACAAATGCTGGAGGAAAGGGAACCCTCTTGCACTGTTGGTGGGAATGTAAATTGATACAGCCACTATGGAGAACAGTATGGAGGTTCCTTAAAAAACTAAAAATAGAATTACCATATGACCCAGCAATCCCACTACTGGGCATATACCCAGAGAAAACCATAATTCAAAAAGACACATGCCCCGCAATGTTCACTGCTGCGCTATTTACAATAGCCAGGTCATGGAAGCAACCTAAATGCCCATCGACAGACGAATGGGTAAAGAAGATGTGGTACATATATGCAATGGAATATTACTCAGCCATAAAAAGGAATGAAATTGGGTCATTTGTAGATACATGGATGAATCCAGAGACTGTCATACAGAGTGAAGTTAAGTCAGAAAGAGAAAAACAAATATCGTATATTAATGCATATATGTGGAACCTAGAAAAATGGTACAGATGAACCGGTTTGCAGGGCAGAAATAGAGACACAGATGTACAGAACAAACGTATGGACACCAAGGGGGAAAGCAGTGGGGGGTGGGGGGGTGGTGTGATGAACTGGGAGATTGGGATTGACATGTATACACTGATGTGTATAAAATGGATGACTAATAAGAACCTGCTGTATAAAAAAAAAAAAGAAAGAAACCTTCTGTGACCCAAGATTCTAAAGACATTGCCTATATTTTCTTCAAGCAGTTTAAAAGATTTGGTTTTTTACACTTGGAGCTTTCTTTAATCTATTTGAAACTTGCTTTTGTGTTTTGTGTGAAGTAGGGATCTTAATTTTCTGCATGGAAAGTGAGTTGTTCCAACCTTATTTATTAACTCATCCATCCTTTCACCCCTGATTTAAATATCACTTCTGTTATAGATAAATATCTTTTAAAGGCCAAAAAAATGTATCTTGATTACTGTAAGCCTCATTGTTTGCCCTGAGGTGTCTATGGGACTATCGGACTTTAGGAACAAATTAAAAGGAGGGCAAACTGTTTCTCACAATGAACAAGGCACACCAGGGACACCAATTTTCCCTAGAGTATCAGTCAGTTGGCAGCAGAATTATGAATCCTTAGCATTTAACCAGGTTATCAAAACTCCTTCTTATGTATCGTACACATGTTCAATTCTACCCTGTGTTTTAGAGCCTTCTTGTACTCCCTACTCCAAGAATGATAATATGTATGTAGTCATCGGTATCCATGGGGGGCGGGGGTGGTTCCAGGACCCCCACAGATACCAAAATCCACAGATGCTCAAGTTCCTTATATAAAATGCGTTAGCATATAGTCTACGCACATCTTCCCATATACCTTAAATCATCTCTAGATTATTTATAATACCCAATACAATGTAAGTGCTATGTAAATAGTTGCAACAAATTCAAGTTCTGCTTTGGGGTACCTTCCAGAATTTTTTTCTCGAATATTTTTGATCCAAAGCTGCTTGAATTAGCAGATGTGGAACCTACGGATACGGAGGACGGAGTGTATACTGTAAAAAGAGAACTTCTGGAAGAAGGGCCTGTAACTGTTGTAAGAAACTAACACTTTACAAGGGAAGATTTTGGAACATAGTCTCGTTCACATTTTCCTGTATTTTCCATGTTCTCCATAGTAGGCTAAGGCCTGGATGAACACATTTTAAATATATAAAACAGGCAAGGGTTTTCAACATTTTCTCCATGACAAACAATCAAAGAAGCACAAGGAGTTGTCAGGTAATACATTAATTCTATGTGATAAACTAATTCTTCAATTTTAAGATAATCATCACCTTGGGCATCAGTCTACTGTTTCTCATATATTTTAAACTATAACGTAAAATTTTTGAGTTATCATTTTGTTTGTTCTTATTGTCTCTCAACTACTGTCATCTCTTCCTTGACTCATATCCTCTTTTCAAGTACCTCTCTGCCCTGAGTTTAAAATTCCCACTGACAGAACCACCCTTGAAGACCTTAAAACCTACATGTGTACAGGTAAAGGTATTTCTCCAAAGAGTAGCCTCCCTGGCATTTAATACAACAGTGATGGACTCACACATATTCCAAGTGTCTCATAAAGAATTCTGATTCCTTTTGGGTGTATGAGGTGGAAGCCTTGATTATGGAGGGCCAAGCTTTCTTAAGAATTCTGAAATAGGGCAAGGCAATGGTTGTCAAGTTAAATCCTTCCAATTTTCATAAAAACTCTGCATCAAAGTTGGGACTGTCCCAGAGTACTTTTGATTCTATGATCACAGTGCCACACGAAATGCAGAAAAGAGAGACCCAAGTGAGACAGAATATAGAGTCTGCACTTGATGACGTGTCTACTTTCCCCACTACTGACATTTCAACCAAGACCTTCAAACTCTTAAGACAGCTGTAATGACATATCCCTAAAGCTGCAGGAGGAAAGTATCAATAACCCTGCCTGCAGCCAACACCCATTCATGGATGGGTGAATTCTCTGCCATTGCTCTGAAGACCCTTGACCTGATGAACTCCTGCTTCCCAGAATCTTGAAACTTGCTCCCTCAAATGTTGCCCTATACTCTGGATGAGATATCCAGTTTGCTCTGACCTTTACTGTAAGCTTATCTGGGCATTTCAGGAGGACTGGACTTCCTCAGCTACTAACAGGTTGCCTAAGGGAACACCCTGTGAGAACCTTTCCACATTATCTCATTAATAATGCCAGGCCTGGCCTGGCCTGCTGATCCCAGCTCAGCCGCAAACCATGCCCTCAGACACTGGCATAGTTTTCTACCTAGAGCCCTCTTCTTCCTTATATGCCACATTCAAGAGCATTCTTGAAGCTATCAGTATCATATCACTGCTCTAGACGACAATGCTTCTAGTTAAAACGACTTAGCTTTCAAACCACTGAACTTGTCAGAGACCTGGGGACTGTGCCAGTTTTATAACAGAAGCATTGAGAATTCCACAGCTGTGGAAGCGCTAACAGTTATACTGGCAGGAAGTTTACACAAGAAAATATTTACCAGATTTTTCCAACTACCATCTTATACTTTTTTGACCTGCACTGAAAATGAAAATATTTGCATAAAAATTACAATTATCATTCACGAAAGATTGAGAATGTCTTCATTCAAACATGGATAGCACCATCCTATAAGCTACAAGGGAGTTCTGTTGATGAAGAAAATATCATCCCTACCAGTAAGGAATTGATAGTCTATTATGGGATATAAACAGGTAAACCAACCAGCAGGTAAAAACTACATGGTAGAATTTTTTAAATGCCACATCAGAGACAGAGATGCTAGCTTCTCTTTCTCTTTTTTACATATCCACCCACTAACACCCATCCATGGAGGAAGAGAATGGAGAATGGAGAGGATTATTGGACATATACATCAGAGAGAGAGTTTATAAATACCTTATGTGGACCTACTTAAATATAGGAAAAACACAGTTTCACAATAATAACATTTTTAAACATTTAAGCAATCCTTGAACACCTGACACAGTATACTGTATATTTAATCTAACTTATAGCAGATAAAGTTCCCTCGATGCTGGAAACATCAATGCTGAAGTAGTGCTGGCCAGGATAAAAAGTACGAATGAAGATATGTGTGGTTTGGGCAAAGCAAAGTCAGACTTAAGATTCAGAAAAGGACTAGGGTCTAAATTAGGTGTCAAGTAAGATTCAGGCCTGGGCCAATCACCAGGCTTCCAAGGGAACTCAATCATGTACTTTTGTTATGATCTAAAAACTTACGTAGGCTATGAATTCCATTCTACCACACAAGAGAGGATGTGGAGCAAATACCAAGGTGAAATTCCTAAAAACCTACTGTAATTACTACACTGCTAAAAACAAATCAGTCTGGCAGCAAGAATATAATTTCATTTTTTATTAACAGGTGGTAGAAAATATAAAGTATTTTATGAGGATTAAGTGTAACTGGAATAAATATTTCATAATATGATTCAATATTACCTGCTTTGTTGAATGACATACATTTTATTGGAAAGAGATCAAAAAAAATTTTATCCTCATATTTTACCTGGAATATCTTGAAAAACTGCATAGTCCAAGAAAATATTCCAGTCACACAGAAAACAACTGGCTTCACTAACAAGTTCTGCTTCAGCTGTCCAAATGTGCATTACTCTATGGCTAGTGACCCATCCTAGCAACTAAGAACTGAGAATAGCTAAAAACTCAGCTTATTGTTAAATAAGTTACATTTTCTTTTAAAGCCATTTTTGTCACTTGAAGCTTACTTTGCTTTGCTCTCAAAGGTTTCTCCCTTAAAAGCTCTTCACTGCAGAACGGCATTTTGGGGGATGGAAGAGGTGAAGTCACTTTCATCAATCTATATCTATGGTGTATCTGAGTTCATAACATGTAATCATAGGCCAACATACCCTACTTCTGAAGCATCAGAAATACAGTTTGTATAAGACAAGAAAAGATAAACTAACCAGGCAGGTATACAGTAATTTGATTATTTATTAAAAGGAGAATTCCCAAAACCAGTAATTCCAATTGTCCCTTTGATGGCCTGAGATTTTTATTTCCTAGGACAATGCTACAGAGTAAAATTAAGAGGTATGTCTTTCTTCTTCCGAGTAGAAGAAGAGATGCAGGTGGAAAACTCATAGGAGTAGTTTTAGGCTCAAGTATATGTAGAAAGAGAGGATCTGAAAACAAATCCCCTTCAGCCCACCCATGCTTGTGTGCCCTTTGGGAAGTCTGCACAGGCCTCCCAGCCTTGGACACACCAGTTTGAAGACTCTTCTTTTAATATATCACAGAAGAAAGGTCAACAAGAGACAGAGTGAGCCACACATCTGAGAACACCTAAAGTACAGATATTTGACAGCATGAAAACCTAAACAAAGGAAGTAAATCTCCTAAAATACAACACAGAGAAAACCTAATCTAGTCACAGGTTCCATTTTGAATATTCTGCTAATGTGATGGATGAGAAACATGAATGATCAGCAATAACCACAATTTAAAAAGAGAACTCTTTATTTCAACAACTGGGCATAAATATCAACCAATGACTGCATACTCCTAAAGTATCATAAAAAGTTTGGAATCAGATTTTAAAATAGCTGAATACCTATGAAGCATCTCATTAAATAATTCATCCACTGGCCTTTTAATTGTCTATCACTGTTTACTATTATTTTTTTTTTTTAAATTTATTTATTTACTTTTGTGTGAGTTGGGTCTTCGTTGCTGTGTGTGGGCTTTCTCTAGTTGCGGCGACTGGGGGCCACTCCTCGTTGCCGTGCGCGGGCTTCTCATTGTGGTGGCTTCTCTTGTTGTGCGTGGGCTTCAGTAGTTGTGGCTCACAGGCTCTAGAGCACAGGCTCAGCAGCTGTGGCACACGGGCCCAGCCGCTCCGCGGCATGTGGGATCTTCCCGGACCAGGGCTCGAACCCATGTCCCCTGCATCGGCAGGCGGATTCTCAACCACTGCGCCACCAGGGAAGTCCCACTGTTTACTATTTATCATTGTTTACTGCAACCCTGGCTTTATCTCATTGTTTACTGCAACCCTGGCTTTATCTCATGTTAGAAAATGGCATATTCTTTTATTTCCCAAAATTTTTATTTTGAAAATTTAAAAATCTACAGAAAATTTGTAAGAACAGTATAATGAATACCCTATATCCTTCAACAAGATGCATCAACTGTTATAAAATTTGCCACATTTGCTTTCTTCCTCTCTTTCTCTGATACACACACACACACACATTTTTTTTTCTTTTCCTTGTTATTTTTCTTTTTCTGGCTGAACCACCTGAAAGTAAGTTGCAGACATTACACGTTATCCCTACATATTTCTGAATGCATGTTCTAAGAACAAGAACATTCTCCTATATAGCCACAGTGTCATTTTCACGTCTAAGAAAATTAGCCATAATTCTATAATTATCATTTAATATATAGACAATATTCAGATTTCCCAGTTGTCTCAAAAAAGATAGTTTATAGCTGCCTATTTTTCCTAGCAGGTTCCATCAAAGTTTACATATTATATTTGGTTGTTATGCCTCTTTAGTTTCTTTAAAACTAAAGTAGTCCCCCCACAATTTTTCTGTTTTTCATAATAAATAATTTTTTAAAGTAAGGGGCTCGAAGTTCAAATTTTCTTCAAAAAACTCTCAGTATTACCTTGAACTTAATGGAATAATTTTTTCAAAGGCAGTTTCAAAGTTCACTTGATAAAAGATTCTAGTCTCTTTACCCATGAGTTAGATTTAGCATGACAACTGCCATCAGTGGGTTGGTATGGGAGGGCCACTGAGACCCAGAAAAGAGAATGGTGACGCTCACTGAGTGGCCACAAGAACCGTGCTGGTAAGCAGAGGCTCACACAGTTAATTTGAAGAGAAATTTGATATTTCTCTTCAAATATCCTTTGCTCTCAGGGAACAGATACTGATGAACCTTAGGGAACAGTATGAATAACCTGAGCGTGTCTTTCACAATTTGGATGGTGACTCTGCTTATAAATGCTAATTACACAGCTAGTAATATACAAGCATTATACTTAATCAGCCTAAGCCTAATTCAAAAACCAAAGCCCTGAGGCAAAAGATATTATTAGGACTTTCTTGTAACTGCAACCACTACTAGTTATTCACATATAACCTGATGCTGTGAATCTAAAAGTAGTCTCGGGCTTCCCTGGTGGCGCAGTGGTTGAGAGTCTGCCTGCCAATGCAGGAGACACGGGTTCGAGCCCTGGTCTGGGAAGATCCCACATGCTGCAGAGCAACAAAGCCTGTGAGCCACAACTACTGAGCCTGCGCATCTGGAGCCTGTGCTCCGCAACAGGAGAGGCCACAACAGTGAGAGGCCCGCGCACTGCGATGAATAGTGGCCCCTGCTCACCGCAACTAGAGAAAGCCCGCGCACAGAAATGAAGACCCAACACAGCCAAAATTAAATAAATTAATTAATTAAAAAAAATCAGATTTATATTAAAAAATAAACTAATTAAAAAATAAATAAAAGTAGTCTCCTGATGTTTATTTATTTTTAATTAATTTTTATTGGAGTATAGTTGCTTTACAATGTTGTGTTAGTTTCTACTGTACAGCAAAATGAATCAGCTATACATATGCATATATCCCCTCCTTTTTGGATTTCCTTCCCATTTAGGTCACCACAGTGTACTAAGTAGAATTCCCCATGCAATACAGTATGTTCTCATTAGTTATCTATTTTATACATACTATCAATAGTGTATGTGTGTCAACCCGAGTCTCCCAATTCCTCTCACCACCACTCCCCACGACCCCAGACCCCCGACCCTGTCTCGTGATGTTTAAAAAAGACAGGCTTCTGAAATGTGGTAAATTGAGTTCATAAGCAAACACAAAAAATGCACAAACACAGCACAAGGACAAGTGAATGAAAAACTTTTTCGCCTATGCAAAAGTGACATGGAAGAAAGATATAACATATTCTGAAATACAGCAAGCACCAAAGGTACCTATCAGCACAAGGTGTCTGTGAGACAGTGACTCGACATGGTGGCTCTGCTTCCCTGGTGTCCTATCACACACCCTTACTTCTCCTCAGGCTATTCATTCCAACTGAAAATTTTACCTATTCCTAGGGCATCCTTTACTGTGTATATGTCACCAACTCTAAAATTTCTATCTCTAGCTTCAATAGATTTTCCTACAGAGATTCAAACACAACTGAATTCTGGATATTTGCAGCTGGACCCCCCACAAGTACCTCATACTTGCACATCTGCCACCAAACTCACCATCTTTCCCCTAAACTGCCATCTCACCTCTGGCAAAGTGAATGATGTCAACCTTTAGTCTAGGCCAGACCTCACCTAGCCGACCACCACAATCCCTCAGCCACCAGCACTGTCGTTGTTCCTACCTCCTGCTCATCTTGCTTGCAATCTGCTCACTTCTCTCGTCCCCAGCACCACCTCCTTAGTTCAGACCATCATCACCCAGCCTATTCCAATAGCTTTCTAAATCCCCTCACCAAACTGCACAGTCACCTAACTAAAACAGCTTCAACTGTGTAACTCCAGCTCTACACCTGCACTGACATCTCAGCGCTCTTAGCACCGATGTGGCCGCTCCGGACTCACCTCGCTGCCAGCGGCACATTTCAAGTTCCACCAGCATAGTGAGTTTTTCTCAGTACCTCAAACATGCCATGTGTTCTTCTCTTCCCTAGGAGTTTTGGCCTTGTACCTTTCTCTCTGCCCTGAACACTGTTCACCTCTATCTCCATCTAACTCTTACTTCTTAAGGACTCACCTTTGACATCTCTTCTTCCAGAAAACCTTCCCTGCCACCACGAGACTGAATCAGGGGCACTTCTCTGGACTATGGCACTTAGCACACTGAACTGTGTACTGTCGTCTTCTCCTCCAGCAGTGCCCAGAGCAGGCAGAGACAGGCTGAAGCACGGAGACCAGTATGTCGGCTGCTGCACCAGTAGAAATGGTGAGGTCCTGGACTACAGCTGCGGCATGGGGACTTACAGAAGCACACGGTTTGGAAGAGATTTAGGCAGCACACAGGGTGTCTCTGTGTTAATGCCACATTTATGCTCAATGCGTGACATGGCACCCACCATGTAACGGGTGATTAATACACACTTGTTTGAAGAATGAATAAATTAATGAAGACACAAGATTTAGACATAGGAAGCAAACAGAAGAACACCTGAAATCGGCTCAGTATAGACTTATTAAGTGCTTCAAGAATGTAGACACAAAGGGAGTGGAGCTGGGTGAGGTTCATTAAGAGGGACATGTGGCTTGAAAAGATAGTGGCTGGCTGAGTGGCATGCAAAGAACAAGTGAGTTAAGAGCATGGATGTGGAGGCTGGTCTGAATACCAATTCCACCACAGGCCAACTCCCAACGAGGGAACCTTGGGCAACTCATCCCATTTTTCTGTGCCTCACCTATAAAAGGAGAGTGACAATGACAGTACCTACTTCATAGTGCTCATATGAGGATCAAATGAATTAATATTTGTAAAGCCCTGAGAAGAACAGTGCCTTGAACAGAATAAACATGATATAAGTATATGCGATGTTAAATTAAACAAATCCTTAGTGGTGGCTTCACCTATTTAGATGCTGTAAAAATGGCCATATGTGAAGGGAATAATTAATTAGTGGACAACTGCACACCTCCACTTATTAGAGGGTGATGTATCGAGCGTATTTACTGCAAACTATGAAGAATTTTCACATCTAGAGTTTTAGGTAATATTTACTACAACAGAATTGTTTTTATACATAAGCACACAATTCATAGTACACTGGGGAAACTAAGGGAAAGAAACTTGAATTGTATGTTCACAGAGATAAATGAAAAATAAAAAACATAATGCAAACACAGGAAATTGTGGAAAAAGTGTATGAAATAAAAACATGTAGACATTAAACTCTCTCAATGGCAGATCTAGACTTGGCTGAGGAGAGCGTTAGTGAATAGAAACAGAACACTGAAGAAATCAACCCAGAGTGCAGTGCACAGAGGCAGACAGAACGCACGGCAGAAGACACAGTGACCTTTATTCCCAGAAAGAGAATGAAGAGAATGGGGGAGAGGCAATATGTGAGGAAATAATGGGTGGAAAATTTTCAAAAGTGAAGAAAGGCCTGGGTCCTCAGATTCAAAAACTGAAAAAGCACACCTAAGTCCCAAGCAAAAATGAGATAAACAAAAGCAATATCTAGTCACATCATAGATCAAAAAAGTTCCCGTTACAATACACTGGGGAGGCTGCCATCAGAGCATTCACTGCATTCTGTGACACAGCTCTTTCCTGTCTCCCTGCTGGATTATAGGCTCCTTCAGGGCAGGATTCTTTCCAGTATGTAATACAGTGTTAATACCTGCTTGATGTATAAATGAGTGAAAGAATAAATGTGTGGAGTATATTTATATTCGTGTGAAAGAATTTTTAAGGAGGAAACAGAATAACACAGAAAAAATATACAAATTCAAGTGTCCACGGGCAGGGCATTTCTGTTTGGGCCTGTTTCTCCATTTGTGTAAAATAAAGGAGTCAGCTCCATGATGTCAAATATAGAAGTCACTAACAACTATTATAGGATGCTATGGCTATATTATTTTTTGAAACCTCTGCATTTAAAAACCAATTTGGGTGGCTCTCTTATTTTCAACAGGCTTACTGACAGGAAATCTGAAAAATTATCTGCCTCCCAGTTATTTAACTCACAGGACAGCTGTAAGAGAAGAGTGGCAACAAACCGTAATCACTGAGTTCTGCAGTGGTACCAAGACAAACATATTCATGTGCCATTTTCACTCGATTTATACACAACACACTGAAGCCAACTGCCAGCGCTTCACTCCGTATATCGAAACTAGACTCCTCGTTTGACTTACATGATGTGGACTCTTACCTAGCAAACTCTCCCCAAACCAACATCACAGAGGTCAGCTACAGTCAATATGCACATCCTTCCATTTTCATACCCTAAATAAGTAAACAGCAAATCGTTACCAGTCCAAGACTTATGTGAGAATTGGCTGGGAAAGGTAAGCTGCTAATATATAAAATAGCCAGAACCAATACTGCTGGCTTTTGACTAAGAATATTTAAAATGGCAGGACCTCAAAGGTGTATATAATTTTATCTACATTTAAGCTTTAAAATCTATGTGTGCACAAGAAAATGTAACAGTTCAACCTGACCAACTTGTATTTAATGTTTGATAAGAGCACACTCTTTTTTTTTATCATTAGAAAAACATCTAATCTTATTTCTTCATTCTCAAAGAAAACAAGCCTTACCAGGTAGAAAACAACCATTTAGAAAAGAATTACTAACATTTGGTTCTTAAACTACAAGCACACTGTAACTTCCTATGTGTACTTGAGCAAACTAGAGTAGCTCCCAGCACGTTACAGTGACAGATTTGATTACTGGACAGGGAAAATATACTTGGAAGCAGGTTTGAAAAAACCACTTCAGGGGTCAAGAAAAGGTAAACAGATGACAAAAGAAATCTTGATTTCTAGGTATGAGATTAATCTCATGGGGCTTTTGCAGGTAAAGCACACAGATGATTCAAGAAGCCATACAAATGATCTCATGGAGGGTGATGCCCAATCAAAGGCAATAATTTGGGACAGGTATATTTTAAAGATGTATATTCATCTCTTCATTTAAGCATACTTCCAGGAAGAAACTAGGCATGGTCTAAAAGAGAACAACCAGAATGTTGAGAGATTGAACTTTGTAATACATGAAACAATGGATTTTTATGCCGCAGAATGTAAGACTGCCAGTTACTAGAAGAAAAAAAGTAGGGCTGTCAAAAAGAGAAAGCTACAGAGAGTTAGTTCTTATACTGGATCTCAAATCTCTGGTAACCCCAAAAAGTACAGACTGCCTTTGGAAGTGGTGGGTCAATACCATGAGAGATGCCCTAAAGGGGCCAAGAACAGGCGAGCCATGATGACCCAGAGAAGTTCAAGCATTAAAATGGGGGTTAGGCTAGATGGCGCTGGAGATTCCGAGTTGTTAAAACACAGATTGTTTCCTCCAAGTTCCTTATATTAGGTTTGTATGATTTAAAGGGGAATAATTTATCTAGTAGAGAAAAGAGAATTATTATTAAGAGGTAAAAGTATGGTGAGTGTGCCTCAAAATACTGTTATCACTTGAACAATTGTGAAGCCATCTTTTAGATGTCGGGTAAAGATGAGTACAGTATTGGTTGCCAACATTCATATCTTTTCATAGCAAATATAATAGTGTGTTCAGATGATCATCATCCTGATGCTATACGGTAAAATCCCTTGTTGACCTCAGAAGCAAGATGGTGAGCCCAACAGGGCCAGAAACAGAACTGTTTATAAATACATGAAAGAAAATACCACTTTCATTTCCTATAGAGTGTACTGTTTAAATGTAAGCTAATCACTGAATTACCTTTTTGTTTTTTATCCTCTTCGAGAGATACTGTGATGTGGACCAAATATTTCAGTTTCCACACCAATTTCATTTTAAAGGGGTATAGGGCAGAAAGTTTAAAAATGTATTTCCTGGACAACCTTGCAGTTTGGGTTCCAGACATAATTAGGAATTATGCGCTCATCCAATTAATCCATAATTAGGTTGTACTCACACTCAAGGCCTTGATTTGGAGTTGGGACATAGGGAGAAAAGCAGAAGACAGAGCATCCACTTCGCTTGCTGAGATCACGGCACAAATGATGCGGTTCTAGAGCTAGCAGCCTCTTCCTAATTCAGCAAAGTCTGTAGCAGCAGTGGTAGCTTTCAAACCATGGTAAAGACAGTGACTTTTTTTTCACCAGAAGTATCAACAGCAACTTTCTGATGTGTCAGCTCCTGACCTCAACAGAGTAGTCCAGGAGTGCTGGGACTTGGCTGTTCCTGGAAACCTAGTGAAGGCCTACTCCTCCAGCCCTTCAAATACTTTGTAGGCATCTACTTCCCTGTATTAAACCTCTCTCCTTAAACTAATTAAAAATCATGCCGTTGCTTACAGTGGGCCTGGAGCCCTGTTAATAACAGGGTAAAATGGACACTCTTCTGAGATGCAAAGTAATTTACAAATACTATCAAATGAAATGTGCATTTCTAAACACCTATTTGATGGCCAGATACAAAACTGTCTTTTAGACTTTTAAAAATACATGTTAATAATCCTATATAGTGCACAGAAGCACATTTTCAAATAGACCTAGGGATAAGAAAAGACATCAAATAATGGGGTAATGGGACAGAAGAATAAGAAAAACACGGACTTTATATTCAAGATACTACAACTATGCTAACTTTTTTTAAATTAAAAAAAATACTACAAAGATACCCATCACTTGGTATCTTAAGTCAGTTTTATTTTAAAATAAATTTTTAGAAGTTCAATTTGGATCTTATGATCAAAAAGTTGAATAGAGACATGGAAGATATAAGAAAGGATCCAAACTGAAGTTGTAGAGATTAAAACTATACCATGTCTGAGATGAAAAACACACTAAGTGGAGTTAACGACAGATCAGACACTGAAAAACAAAAGATTAATGAACTTAAAACACAGCAATTAGAATTATCCAAAATAAAACACAGAAAGAAAAAAAAATTAAAAACATAATATCAGAAAACTTCAAGCCAGTTAATGTGTGTAATAGAGTCCCCAAATAAGGGAGGACAGAAAAAATATCTGAAATATATTTCAAATTCAATGAAAATTGTAAACCCACGGATCCCACAAAGCTCAACAAACCCCAGACGTAAGAAATGAAGAAAAAAAAAAAAAGCTGAAAGAAGTCATTACCAGCCAACTCACAATAGAAGAAACGTTAAAGAAAGTCCTTCACATGGAAGGAAAATGACAGATGGAAATACAGCTCTACTCAAAGATATAAAGAACACCAGAAATGGTAGTTACATTATATAAGTGTAAACAGATATTTTTCTTATTAATCTCCTTAAAAATAAAAGTGTTTAAAAATAACATCATATTCTAGGGTTTATAACATATATATAATAAAATGTATGACAACGGTAGCATAAAGACTGGGGTGTAGGCGGGAAGAAATGAAAGTAAGGTTCTTATAGTATTTTTGAAGTAGTAAAGTATCACTTGAAGGCAGACTGTGACAAGTTAAAGATATATAATATAAACCGTAAAAAAATAAAATAAATAAAATCTGAAAACACTGAAATAAAGTTTCAGCTTATAAACCAACAAAGAAGAAAATTAAATCTTAAAAAACACTCAATGTTTTAAAGAGCAGAAAAGGGATGAAAAGGAAAACAAAGAACAGATAGGATGAACAGAAAACAAACAGGAAGACTTAACCTAACCATATCCATAATCTCATTAGATATAAATGGTCTAAACATCCAGATAAAGAGAGAGATTTTCAGACTGGATAAAATCACTCAACCATATATGTTGCTTACATGAAAAGCACTTTAAATAAAGACACAAATAGGTTAAAAGTGGAAAGATGGAAAAGGTGATACCATACTAATACTAATCAAAAGAAAGCTGTAGTGCCTGTATTATCACATTATTGACCAGAGATGTATTAATACGTCTTTTGTTACCCCAATGTTACTGACGGGAGACGAATCAATATCAGTTAACATAACAAATCACTGGCTGCAGGCGTTAGTTTCTGCAAAAAATCCCCCAGTCAGTAATGAGTTATTATCAAAGTAGAATTCAGAGCAAAGAATGTCATTACCAGGGATAAAGATAATTATTTCTTAATAATAAGGGGGTTAACTTATCAAGAAGACCAAACAATCCTAAATGTTTATGCACCTAATAACAGAGCATCAACTACATGTAGCAAAACTGGTATAATTCCAAGGAGAAATAGACAAATCCACAATTATAGTCAGCAATTTAATTACCACTCTTTCTAGTAACAGAACAACTAGACTGTGAGGGTTTAGCAGACTTGAAAACCATTATCAATCAACTTGATGTGACTGACATTTATAGAACACTCCATCCAACAACAGTGGGATACACATTCTTCTAAAGTGTACACAGAACATTTACCAAAAGAGACCATATTCTGGACTATGAAACAAGTCTTGGTAAATTTAAAAGGATTTAAGTTATTCAAAATATGTTTTCAGACCAAAATGGAATTAAATTAGAAATAAATAAAAGCAAGATCTCTGGAAAGTCCAGAAATTTTGGAAATTAAATAACACACTTAAAAATAACCCATGGATCTAAGAAGAAATGAAAAGGGAGATTAGAAAGTATTTTGAACTGAATGAAAATGAAACTCAACACAGCAGAATTTGTGGAATGCCATGAAAGCAGAACTTGGGAAATTTATAATCACTAAATCCTGTGATAGAAAATAAGAAAGATAAATAAATAACCTTGACTTCTACCTTAAAAAGCTAGAAAAAGAGGAGCAAATTAAACTCAAAGGAAGCAGAGGAAAGGAAATATCAGAGCAGAAATGAAACAAATAGAAAACAGAATGACAACAGAGAAAATCTATGAAACCAAAAGAATTCTTTGAGAAGATCAATAAAATTGATAAACCTCTGGCTAGATCAGGAAAAAAAATAGTGAAGACGCAAGTTACCAGTATCAAAACTGAACAAAACTCTCAGTAAACTAGAAACAGTAGGGAACCTCCTCAACATGTTGAAGAGTATCTACAAAACACATATAGCTAATATCATACTTAGTGTATAAAGAATGAATGCTTTCCCCCTAAGGTCACAAACACAAGGATGTGTGCTCTCACCACTTCTATTCAGGATAGTACTGGAGGTTTTCACTAGAGCAAGAAAGAGGGAGGGAGGCATCCAAATAGAAAAAGGCAACGTAAAACTATCTTCATTTACAGATGACGTGACTGCCTATGCAGAAAATTCAATGGACTCTACAAAAAAGCTACTAGTGACTTTGGCAAAATTGCAAGATACAAGATCAATACATAAAAATCAATTTTATTTCTCTGTACTAGCAATGAACAAGAGGAAATTAAAATTTAAAAACAATATCATTTACAACAGCATCAAAAATAAAAAGTACTTAGGGATAAATCAGACAAAAGGTGTGTAAAGACCTATACACTAAAATCTATAAAACACTGCTGAGAGAAATTAAATAAGACTTAAAGAGGAGACATACCTTGTTCATGGGTCAAGATTCAATATTGTTAAAATGTCAGTTCTCCCCCAAATTGAACTACAGATTCAACAATCTGAACAAAAATCCCAGTAGACATTTTTGTACAGAAATTGACAATCTGATTCTTAAATTCACGTGGACATGCAAAAAACCTAAAATAGGCAAAACAAGTTTGCCGAAGTCTGATTTTCAAGACTCATTATAAAGCTAGAATGTACATGACAGTGGGGTATTAATTGTAAAGATGGGCAAGTCGATCAATGGAACAGAAGACAGACTCCAAAAATAAGCACACACCTATATGAGCAACAGAGTTAAGGTAATGCAGTAAAGACAATCTATTTAACAAATGTTACTGGCACAACTGGATATTCATACAACAGAAAATGATGCTGGATATGTATTTCACACAATCTATAAAAATTAATTCAAAACAGATCATAGATGTTCATGTAAAACTAAGATTATAAAGCTTCTAGAAAAAAACATAGAAGATATTATTTGTAACCTTGGGTTAGGCCAAGATTTCTTAACAGAATGCCAAAAGTACAATGCATACAAGAAAAAAATGGATAAATTTGACTTCAAAATGAAAAAGTTTTCATCTTTAAAAGACACCAGCAGAAGCATGAAAAGACAATCCAAACCTTTGGAGTAAACACTTGTAAAGCATATATCTGATAAAGGACTTGTGTCTAGACTATACAGGGAATGCTCAAAACTCAACAATAATAAAACAAATTGGTGGTTTTTTTAAATGGACAAAAGATTTGAACAGACGGTCCAACACAGAAAAAAGACATATAGACAATAAATAAGCACATGAAAAGATGCTCAATGTCATTACTCATGAGGGAAATGCAAATTAAAACCACAATGAGATACTAGAATAACCTATTAGATGGCTAAAATTAAAAAGACTGCCCATACCAAGGGTTGGTGGAGATCTAGAAGAATTGGAACCCTCATACTCCTGGTAGGAATGTAAAACAGAATCACTTTGGAAAACAGTTTGGCAGTTTCTATCTTAAAAAGCTGAACATATGGTCCCACTCCTAGGTATTTACCCAAGGGAAAGGAAATATATGTCCATACAAGGGCTTGTTGTTGTGTGAACACAGCAACCTTGTCTGTAACAGCCAAAAACTGTAAACAATCCAAAGGTCCATCAACACGAGAATGGATAAACAAATTGTGTAGGTCCATACAATAGGTACTACTCAGCAAGAAAAGGAACAAACTATTGATACACACAATGTGGATGAATTGCAAAAGAACTAAGCTATGAAAAAAGCGAGACAAAAAAGAGTACATAATATATGTACATCCATCTTTATAAAACTCTAGAAAATGCAAACCAATCTATAGTGAAAGAAAACAGAGCAATGATTCCCTGAGGAAAGGGTTGGAAAGGGGTGGGAGGGAGGGATTACAAGGGACATGAGGAAACTTTTGGGAGTGATGGATATGTTCACAATCTTGATTGTGGAGATAGTTTCATGTGTATATATATATTTCACAACTTATCAAAGTGTATACTTTACATATGTATTGTTTACTGTATGTCAATTATTCCATAATAAAGCTATTTAAAAACAAACTAAAACATAATAAAAAATCTCAAAAAACGTAAAGAGATGTATCAAACCACAAAACAGAATAAATCCAGATAAGAAATTAATCAAAATGCAATCAGATAGCAACAGATCAATTAAGAACCTTCTTGGACAGAGAAAGAAGCAAAAATCAGCAGTGCTGAGTCAGCAAAATAGGGCAATTTGGAAAAGGTCAATTCCAAAGGACCACAGTACAGAACTAAGAGGAATGAATCTGAGAATACACAATAGCCAAGAGAATATGGAAATTTAACCTGTAGCAGCAATCCTTGAGAGAATCAGAGTTTAGAGTTCATGATTAAAGGTAGAAGAAAAGGTTTCAGAATTGAAAGAAGATTTAAAGGCTCAAAAATCCCCCACAAGAACCAAAGAAAGCCATCAAGAACAGCAAGAATTAACCAAATAACTCCTCACACTATAAGAAGAAAGTATTCTGCAAAAAGCTATAAAAAATATGTTTCTTTTGAAAGAATGCAAACAACCACAACATCAGGTTTCTAAATGCAGACCAGAGTGTAACGGCAATGGAGCAATACTTATAAAACGCTAAAAAAAAAAAAATATTCAAGAAACATTTACCCAGTTCATAAGCAACAGCAGAAGAAATCCTTTTATGGATTGCAAAACATTCCTCTCACCTCCACAGCAGTCCCCATATCATTAAAACTGAACTCATTCATTTATTCATCAAGTGTACTGACTACTGTGTAAAAGTCATTAACTCTTAGACTTGTAGATACGGGCTTGGGCAATGGGTGCTACGGAGAGAATCTCACATCTGATAAACAGGTAAAACTGTGTCCACGTTAACAGTTACATTATTTGATTCTGTGTAAACTGCGATGTTCCTCTCTTCTCACAAGATTCAGAAGGAATAAAATTGTTATTCATGTAATGGACTGTCTCAGGTTGCCAGCTTTCAGGTTCTGAGAACAGTGGATGATGGGATGGAAGGAAGGGGTGCCTTTGCATAGCTTCTCTTTCCCTCCTCTCCTCCTCTCCCAAGCACAAGAGGATCAGAAATTGTACCAAAGGATTTTGTTTTGAACTCACTGCACCTGGGAAACTGGATAAAGGAAAAAAGCCTTCACTGGACAAAAATTTACTTTCCAAACCCATCCTGATACCACATTTCAGACTCTAGAAACCTACAAAATCATTTTTCAGAGGCTGTGCCAGCTGCTGCCAAAGCTCTTCTGGGGGCTCTTCAAGCTCCTGTCTCAGTGGCTCTTCCACTACCTGCCACCTCACCTTGGCACAATGATTCCCAGAACTGTCACACTTGCCATCGTGTATTCAAACTATTCCCCCTATGAAGGTGGGGCAGGATGGTTCTTCTTCCCAATACCAATCAAAATCCCAATCCCATGAAACAGCTGGTTAATGCTACTTATTTAAACCTTAAAAATGGCATCAAATAGATCATATCATTCAATAAGTATTTACTGAATACCCACCTACAACAAATCTGTAACAGAGTTTTAGAACAAAAGAGATCTCTCTTCCTTGCTAAAATGTTGGACATCTTCCTGTATCTATTCCAAACAAATATGTATAGCTCCCTCATATATATACCAAGAAATTCCCACCATCTGATAACCAAACTCGACACTACAATGAATAAGGAACTCACAGCCTCAACTTAATACAGGCAAGCACCCTAGACCAAGGAAATGTTCTACTTGTGGTATTTAAAAATCCATTTGGGCTAAGAAGGATTATAAGAAAAGACTATTAATTTAACTGAAACTTAAATGAAGACTAACAAATGAAAATTGATAGAACATGGGAAAGATATTTAGGGATATTTTCCCGTCCCCAGCATGTTGAAAAAAACTAAAATACTGAAAATATGACATTCTGAAACCATCTACCCCACCACTACTCCTAGTGAGACAATGCTGGCCACACTTCTAAGAGCTCAGAAAATGGAAAGGGTGCAGACTGACAATACAAGCAATGAAAAAAAACTCCACAAACTAAGAATACAGTTTAAGAATACAGAGACCTTTTCAATTTACCTGGCACCTTTTCATTTTCTATAGTCCATGTACTTTAAGAAATACGATAGATTCTTTCTTTATTCTATACGTAATAATGGAAAGAATGGTGTCCCATCACCTATAATGAGTCAACTTCACACAAGACATCAATTCTTGATTTAACAAGGATTCTTTAGAGTCTTGGGCAAAGATTAAGTTTAACTATAAAATAGGAATGCTCTAAGAACTAAGGAGCAAATGTTTGTAAAGCACACTGTAAAGGCAAGAAGACAGGGGTCATCTCTGATTCCTCCCTGTCCCTCCCCACATTCAATCATCAAGCCCACTGGATTAATAATGTAAATCTCTATCCCCACTAAGCCTATCCTAGACAAAGTCACCATCAACTTTTCCCTAGGCCAAATATCAGCAAACTACAGCCTACAGGTGAAATCTGACTTGTCTCCTGTTTTTGTAAATAAAGTTTTATTGGAACACAGTCATGTCCATTCATTTATATATTGTCTTTGGCCATTTTCATGCTACAATGGCAGAGTTGAAGAGATGTGACTGTCTGACCCACAATGTCTAAAATATTCATTATCTGGCCTTTTACAGAAAAAGTTTGTCAAACCTGGCCTAAGTAGGCTATTAAATAATTCTCTGACTGGTCTCCCTGCCACCCATTCAATTCATCCTCCAAATTGCAGGCTGGATGAAAGATTTAAAAACACAAATCTGATCATTCATTCTTTTGCAAAAGTAATCGAAACTCCTTAAGGTAACTCCTATAACTTTTCCAACCTCCTATCTTTCCACTACCCATTCAACCTTTATATTCCAGTTATTCTATTTTAGTATCTTCAAATCCACCTTGCTCTAACCTCTGGCCTTTCAGCATGTCCCAGGAACACTCTTTCTCCTAGCTAATTCCAGGTTCGGGGTCTCCATGTAAATGTCATTTTTTCAAGGAAGCCATTCCTGGTGCCTTGGGCTGAGATTAGGTGGTCCTGAACTTCCTCCACCACTGACCTTATTAGATTCTAATGCATATTTAATTGTCAGGCCCAATCAAAAGCCATATGAGAGCAGAGGTAGACTCTGATGTTAACTATGACAACCTTGCAGCAGGCATATGTTTTTGCTCAAATAAATTCATCCTTTGCATCATATTCTGAGAATCCAAGGAACTTTTTCTCAGTGATTTAGCAGAAATATTTAACCAATGAAGATAAATAAGTCATGATATAATCATGGCAGAATAAGTTGATTGCAAAATCTGAAAACCTAGAAACCTACAAAAAGACAACTTCTGAGCAAAACTGTTCACACCATGTGCTTTTTAAATTTATTATTAGAGAAAACTTGATCGTCAGAGCTTATTCTAGACTGTATTTAATGAAAAGAACAAAAATAATGAAACTAAGAAAGGTATTTCCCCAATACCTGCTCTTCCCTCTCCTTTTCTTTGGTTTTACTTCTGTAGACTCTAGCAGAGGTGGCATCCTGGGATGGAATGGCAGAGATCTGATGCAGTGGCATGCTCATCCCAGCCTCCTGTGTGGTCTTCCTCTTTACGGAAGAAAGTCTCCAGTGGTAGAGTCATTTTGGGCCATGGACTTCAAGCTGAGAGAGAGAAAGGAAGACAAGACGTAACTGAGCTAAAACACTTTAAAAATTTCCAACAGTGAGATTAGCATTTTATATTTATATTCATATTTAATTAAATAAGTTACAATGTCTAACATAAATACTTCATCTTCAGAAATGATAGAAGATGAATGCCTATGGCGGGAACTGTAACATTTTTCTCATGTAATAATATGGGAGCACCTGAAAGAGGCTGGTGTAACAGGTACATGTATAATCAGATATTAATTTTCCAATGGCTACTTAGGTTTTAAACATAGCAGTGTCATCCTTTATTTTACAAATATTTTTGAAGTTACACATTTTTTTTTGAACAAGCATTCATCCTGATATAAGTAGTGATCCTTCCTTAAGATCACTGCCCTTGAGTCCACATAATGGTAATATTAAAAGTTAAAGAAGTCTGAAGTAAGTTTAAGATATCTATGATCCATGCTTAACCTTCTAAAAGTCTAGACTCTCTAGACAAGTTTATTGGCAAACTTTTCCCGTAAAGAGCCAGAATATTTTATACATTGTGGGCCATATTTGTTACAACTACTCAATTTTGCCAATGTAACAAGAAAGTAGGCACAATGAGTTTGTAAACGAATAAGAATGGTTATGTTCCAATAAAACTTCACTTACAAAAACAGGTGGCAGACTAGATTTGGCCCACGGGCCTGGAGTTTCCTAACCCTGCTCTAAGAATATTCCAAGGAAGATGAGGGTCATCACAGACATTCCTGGGGCCATAAAAGGCTGCCCTTAGGTAAAATAATAGTGTCCGAATAAGCTATATTCATGATTCCAGGCAGCCCTTGCTTTTTTTCTGGTTTTCTCCTACATTCCTCTAAAGTACCTAGTAATTGAATTGTGTGTTCTCTATCTCTCTGCCCCCACTGAAATCTATCAAACTCTGTATACAAAACCAATTAAATTATAAATTACCCAAACTATCCATACTGTTTAACAAGGTAACAGTTCATGCTGTTTGAATTTTAACACAGGATGGAAGCCTTAATCCAAAAGAATGAAGCTCTAATTTGGGGATTTTCATTTATTAAGCATGTATTGGAGGTGGGGCAGTAGACAAGGAGGGTGAACAACAGGGCCTCACAACCCTAAGTACACATCTGTCGAGCAGCCATTTGTTCCACCTCTCCCCTAACTGTGCTCTGGACCAAAGATAGGTGTTTGTGTGGCTGATCCCACCTCTGACAGTGTTACTAACCAAACTGAAGAGCAACAGGACTCATAAAACCAATTTCTTCCACAGGACTCTGATCAACAAGCAACAGGGAGGAACAAGAAACCGGAAAGGATCAACACACAGGAGAAAATAAGCTAAAGGAATATCCTGTTTTTAAAAAGTCTAGTTTTATAATAGTTGGGTGATCATTCATAAGTAATAAAACAGGAAAACAAGAGTAGGTAATATTAGTATCTAGACATTATATCCAATAATAAATAAAATATTAATGTATAGATATTAAATATCACCTATTCTATTTCAAGCCTTTGATGAGGCTGACACAAGATGGAACACTGTACCCAAACAAATGGTCTGAATATATGTGTTTAAATAAGACAAGAGGCACTCACTTAGTGCTGCATTGTCTTACACTCTCTGGAAGATCACAAGCCAGTAGTGAGCCGTTTTTCATCACTAATGCATTAAAGTCCTCTGTCAGAGGTGACAAACTCCATGGGGCCTCTTAGAATACTTAGTCAAACTAACCATGCCTAGAGCCCTACCACATAGCATGCCAATAGCTGCCTTTGGTGCTTCTGGTACAATCATCATTACATCATTGGTACTTGACCATGACAAGCCTGGAAAAGACTATTTATGCCATAGAAACACAAATGTGAGAGGGTTTTAAATTTTATCGCAAAGTTTTGAAGGACCTCCCTCATTACAGCTATGTAAGCTACTCTTCTGATATGCACCCCTATCTCCAGGTACTAGACCTGAAAGTGCCTGAAGCAATCCCTCTCCTATGTCAGACATATTTAGGATAAAAATGATAATTTAAAAAACCAAACTACAAAACAAACCATACCACTTTGTATGTGAAGGTTCATATGAAAATCATAAAGCAGGTATTACTCATACTAGTTTCTTCACATTATTTCCAAGTATCATTTTCTATCAATTCAAGTCATGTTTAATTAAGAGCAATAGTTAAACTTCTGCACTATGCCTGACAATCCAGTCAGGAGGACTTCAATTCCACTAATGCTACTTTGCAAAATACAACACACTTAATATGAACATCCATATCTAGAAGAACTGGACTGACAAAACTGGTTGTTTAAGAGTATGGAAATGAATATAACATGTTCATGGATCAGAAGCCTTACTACTGTTAAGATGGCAATTCTCCCCAAATTGATCTACAGATAAAGGAATCCCTATCAAAAACCTTCTGACTTCTTTGCAGAAATTGGAGAAGCTGATCCTAAAATTCATATGGACCCAGAACACCCAAAACAATCTTGAAAATGAACAAAGTTGGAGAACTCACACTTCCTGATTTAAAAACTTACTACAAAGGAATGGTAAGAAAACTGGGTTTAAGATGGTGGCATAGGAAGATCCTGAACTCACCTCCTCCCACAGACACACAAATATACAGCTACACAGGGAACAAATCCTTCTGAAAAGAACCTGAGAACTGCCAAAACACCTGCTCCACAACAAAGGATACAAGGGCCTCGTCGAGACAGGTAGGAAAGGCATGCTCTCACCAAAAACCCCACTCCCAATATGGTGACCCACAATTGAAAGAAATCTTAATAAAATCAATCAACAAATCAAGCAATAGACAAACAAATAAATGGAGCTTCTCCCCGAGGAGTAAGGGGTTTATACCCACACCAGGCACCACAACCTTTGGGTCTTGCAACAGAGAGAAGAGCCCCCAAAACGTCTGGCTTTGAAAACCAACAGCGCTTATGTTCAGGAGTAACTCAGGATGGCAGGGAATGAAGACTCTGCTCTTAAATAGCATGTGTAAAGAACCATTTGCCCCAGGACCCCGCACAAAGAGCAGCAGTTTGTAAAGAGCTTAGACCATCTGTGAGGGAAATTCACTTAGTAATCTTACAGCAACTGCCAAAGGGGCAGAAGTCTGCTGGGGCTCTCCAGGGATGGAATGCTGACAGATGGCATCTTTACAGGCTCCCTCTACCTTGCTGGCACTGGCAGACACCATTTTTGCCCTCTCATTCTAACCTGCTAAAAGCAGTGTGTGAACAGCCCTGCTCGAGCCACAGCACCAAGAGATGCAGCTCTTGAGCAGCCACACACCTCCATTCCACTCGCACAACCCCACCAAAGCCAACAGGCATTCACAGCCCGCACAGGGGACATCCACTGAGCGCCAGGCCCAGGCTGACAGGAGGACTGTGTTTCTGGACCCCACAGACTGAAACAAGTGGAAAGAGAGTTCAAGAGACAACGAAGAACCTGGGCAAGGTTAAACAATAAGGTTCATTTCCCACATAGGGCCATCCCTTCAAGACAGGGTAAGAGAGCTGCTTCACATGATACAGAGAAACACAGAGAGTCAAGCAAAATGAGGAAATGGAGGAACACATTCTAAATGAAGGAACGAGATAAAACCCCAGAAAAAAAACTTTAATGCAATGGAGATAAGTAATTTACTTGATAAAGAGTTCAAAGTAATGGTCATAAAATGCTCACTGAACTTGGGAGAACAAGGGAGGAAGACAGTGAGAAATTCCACAAAGAGATAGAAAATATAAGAAAGTTCCAAACAGGACTCACAGAGCTGAAGAATACAACAACTGAACTGAGAAACACACTAGTGGGAATCAACAACAGCAGGCTAAGTGATACAGAAGAACAGATGAGTGACCTGGAGGACACGGTAGTGGAAATCTCCAAACAGAACTGCAAAAAGAAAAAAATAATTTTTTAAAATGAGGATAGTTTAAGGGACCTGTAGGACAACAGCAAATGCTCTAACATCCACATTATATGGGTCCCAGAAGAAAAGGGACAGAAAACATATTTGAGGAAATAATGACTAAAAACTTCCCTAACCTGGGGAAGGAAACAGACATTCAGGTCCACAAAGCAAAGAGTGTCCCAAACAAGATGAACCCAAGAGATCCACACCAAGACAGATTATAATTAAAATGTCGAAAGTTAAAGAGAGAATCTTAAAAGCAGCAAGAGAAAAATAACTAGTTATGTACAAGGGAACCCTCATAAGACTATCAGCTGATTTTTCAGCAGAAACTTTGCTGAAAAGAAATGAAATACGGGTACATGCTACAACATAGATAAAACCTGAAAACAGAAAATGAAAGAAGGACCACATATTGTATGATTTTGTGTGAAATGTCCAGAGTAGATAAATCTATAGAGACAAAAAGTTGATTAGTGATTGCCAAGGGCTGGGGTGGGGATTGGGGGGAGGGGGGCAGTGATAGCTAAAAGGGTTTCTTTTTAGGGCAATGAATATATTCTAAAATTTATAATGGTGATGGCTACATAACTCTTAAGTATACTAAAAGCCATAGAATTGTACCCTTTAATGAGTGGATTGTAATGGATGTGAATTATATCTCAATAAAGCTGTTTTTAAAATATAAAAATAATTAATATGGATTAAGATAGGTAAATTTTTATTTTTCCTTTGTGCTATCCCTAATGTAATTTACCTGATGACATGGAGATTGGCCACTGTTAGCCTATCATTCTTCCAGTTTTGAGAAAGGTAACATGAAGTACATAAAATTGGCAATCAGAAACCTAAGTTCAAGTCATGACTCTATTAAATACTAACTATGTGATGTTGGGCAAACTGATGAATTTCAAAGGCTCTGTTTCTTCATCTGTGAAACAGAAAGGTAATAATCTCTACTAAGTTCACAGGGTTATTGTGAAGCCAAATAAGATTATGTCCATGTACACAAATATCAGGGTTCTTAGCATCAGCACATTTTCCAGCCTGCTTTTTCAAGCATCTGCAATGATGCCTCTCACTGCTTCACAAAGGCCAGTTTGTTGGCTTTGTCTTTCCAGTACTATTTTCTGTCCTTCTCTACCTCAGTCTGACACAAGATATATACAACTGGGACCTCAAATCCTTTCTGACATTTACTTAGGACCTCTAGCAGCATGACTCTGCTAGAGGGGATACAAGGCTGACAATGCTATCCCTCTAAGGGGAGAGGTAGGAAAGCCCTATCCAGAAGACCATCCCAGTAGCTTAACAATCAAGCTGTTCTATGTGCTTTCCAGATGGTCAAGATAAGCAAAGGATTCTGCCCATTCCAACAATGCGTGGGACAAATACAGAAGACAAAGAGGCAGCCAGGAGAAGACACAAGATGCCAGTGGCAGCCCCCCCTGAGAGACGGCCACCCTGGGTCTGCATGCCTCCCTGCATCCTTGCACACAGGGTACCAGGCTCCAGCAGAGCCCTCCTCCTCCCCATTGTGAGCTGTTGAATTGCAGTATCCTGACTGGCACTCTAAATAAACAACTTTAAGTTAAGCTTGTTTTTATCAGAAGAACATTCCACATAGGAAATGAGAAGCCTACGAACAGCAGCTAGCAGACACAAAAAGAAAAAAAGCAGTACAAGTGAGGAGACCAGCTGTAATACACAGCACTGAATGCCCAAGGCCAGACCTAGAACAGTGAACTTGGAGGGAGAAGAGAGACCACTTGAAAAGGAGGACTGACATAATCTGGTGAGGGATCTAAACCGTCCTCTGGTTTCTAGCATTCACAAGACCGGAATGCAGAGAGGACTGCGAGATGCAGGAGGGGTTGGCCATGGGCACACTGAGCTTGATATGCCGGTGGGAAACCCAACATATGTACACAGTGCACACTGGGAGTCACCAGCATACTGTGACACCTGAATACACAGGAATAGAATCTGGTTTCCAAGAAAAACCTGCAGAATCAAGCATTTATGTCATTAGGTGTATAATCAAATGATAAAACCTAACACCAATACAGGATTTTAAAACCTTTTAGGAAAAAGCAAAGGAAAATCCCTAACTATCATATTAAAAAAAAAAAACCTATCTCAACCAAAACTTAACATTATACTCACAGAGCAAAACTCTTAGAGGCATTCTATTTAAATCAGAAAGCAAAATAAGCATATTACCACTGCCATTATTTAATACATAGTTAGATACTAGGAGAGAGATTCATAAAAAATGTTAACAGCAGGTTAATGATGTGGCAATACGAATGACTTTTCATTTCTCTATTTCCTAAACTTTTAGTAACAACACTTTTATAGTTTAAATATATATTTTTAAAGAGTTAAAGTTAAAAGCTCAAGTCATTCCACATAGGTTGGTTAACAGTCAGAAAGTTATCAATGAATACATGTACAACCATAAAAGGGCTCATTTTCTGTGAGGAATACATTTCTGAAGACCTCACAGAAATCAAGCTTAATTTTCCTACAGGAATAAAGTAGGAGGATGCATTCTCAGGACGCTGATGTTTTCAACCACTATAGTGTTTGTTTTATGCTCCTTTTAAATTTTTTTCAGGAATTCCTCTAATATTTTTGCAGAGTGCTTTTCCTTAAAAAACAGCATACTGTATCATGGGAATAGTTTGCCTTTCTTCATGGTGTTTTATTACATCTGACTTTCATTCCAAAGTGACTGATTTTGGAGACTTCATTATTTCATATTTTATGCATAGTAAGCCTTATTAATTATTTCCATGTCACACTACTTCCAGTTTGCATACTTCCCACAAAATGCAACTGCAATGGGATGGCCTTTACACATCCATAGAAATGGAGGATAAGAACATGCAGTGCTAGGAATATAGCGTTATAACATGGCAGATAAGGGGAGGTTAGTACTTGACCACGGTCAATAAATCTGAGCATCTGCCCAGCGTTAAGAAGACTATCTGTTGTTTACACTGCTTTTTTCCAGTGTATGTCTGTCCCTGTTGCTATGGCAAAAACATATCTGTATCAAGAACCATCATCCTTCACAAAACTCAGAAAAGAATAATAAACATGGGCTATTAGCAAATGGTTTTTTTCTTCTAATGATGGTTATAAAAGAAACCTCTTGTTCCAAAAGTGAAAAAGCCTTCTTTCCAGCAGAGGAGAATAGACTGTTCTCTCTTAACAACAGATTTCCTGTGTGAAGGAAGCCCCTGTGGATCTGACCATGAGATCAGGCACTTTTGCTGTTTACATGATATTTATTATAAAAGTCCCTCAATTTCCTATCACCAATCATATAAACTTGCCCACTGCCCCCAACCCTTTCATGTATTAAATAAATTGTATTATGCAGTGTACCTGGGCTCTTTGCCATCCTCCTCACCTGACAATTCAGGGGCCTCACTCTATCAGCCACCCTCCTACGCCACATTTTCATCCCATCCTTTCTAAAGGCTCCTCCACATCAACAAAGGAATAGAAACAGTTTTCCAAGAAAATGCATAGCATAAGTAGTCTATGTCACTAGTTGCTATAAAAAATTATAAAAGTTCACACTGATACAGAATTTCAACGTCCATTATGGTTCTCCCATATTTAAAAACAAAAGTAAATTTTGATTTGCATTTCTCTAATGATTAGTGATGTTGAACATCCTTTCATGTGTTTGTTGGCAATCTGTATATCTTCTCTGGAGAAATGTCTATTTAGGTCTTCTGCCCATTTTTGGATTGGGTTGTTTGTTTTTTTGATATTGAGCTGCATGAGCTGCTTGTACATTTTGGAGATTAATCCTTTGTCAGTTGCTTTGTTTGCAAATATTTTCTCCCATTCTGAGGGTTGTCTTTTCATCTTGTTTATGGTTTCCTCTGCTATGCAAAAGCTTTTAAGTTTCATTAGGTCCCATTTGCTTATTTTTGTTTTTATTTCCATTTCTCTAGGAGGTGAGTCAAAAAGGATCTTGCTGTGATTTATGTCATACAGTGTCCTGCCTATGTTTTCCTCTAAGAGTTTTATAGTGTCTGGCCTTACATTTAGGTCTTTAATCCATTTTGAGTTTATTTTTGTGTATGGTGTTAGGGAGTGTTCTAATTTCATTCTTTTACATGTAGCTGTCCAGTTTTCCCAGCACCACTTATTGAAGAGGCTGTTTTTACTGTATATTCTTGCCTCCTTTATCAAAGATAAGGTGATCATATGTGCTTGGGTTTATCTCTGGGCCTTCTATCCTGTTCCATTGATCTATATTTCTGTTTTTGTGCCAGTACCATACTGTCGTGATTACAACCCTCAGAATGGGAGAAAATATTTGCAAATGAGGCAACTGACAAAGGATTAATCTCCAAAATATACAAGCATCTCATGCAGCTCAATATCAAAAAAACAAACAACCCAATCCAAAAATGGGCAGAAGACCTGAATAGACATTTCTCCAATGGAGATATACAGATTGCCAACAAACACATGAAAGGATGCTCAACATCACTAATCATTAGAGAAATGCAAACAAAACGACAATGAGGTATCACCTCTCACCAGTCAGAATGGCCACCATCAAAAAATCTACAAACAATAAATGCTGGAGAAGGTGTGGAGAAAAGGGAACCCTCTTGCACTGTTGGTGAGAATGTAAATTGATACAGCCACTATGGAGAACAGTATGGAGGTTCCTTAAAAAATAAAAATAGAACTACCATAAGACCCAGCAATACCACCACTGGGCATATACCCTGAGAAAACCATAATTCAAAAAGAGTCATGTACCACAGTGTTCATTGCAGCACTATTTACAATAGCCAGGACATGGAACCAACCTAAATGCCCAACGACAGATGAATGGATAAAGAAGAGGTGGCACATGTATACAATGGAATATTAGCCATAAAAAGAAACGAAATTGAGTTATTTGTAGTGAGGTGGATGGACCTAGAGTCTGTCGTACAGAGTGAAGTAAGTCAGAAAGAAAAAAACAAATACCATATGCTAACACATAGCTATGGAATCTAGAAACAAAAAATGGCTCTGAAGAACCTAGGGGCAGGACAGGAATAAAGACGCAGACATAGGGAATGGACTTGAGGACACGGGTAGGGGGATGGGTAAGCTGGGACGAAGCGAGAGAGTAGCACTGACATATATACACTACTAATTGTAAAATAGATAGCTAGTGGGAAGCAGCCACATAGCACAGGGAGATCAGCTGGGTGCTTTTTGACCACCTAGAGGGGTGGGATAGGGAGGGTGGGTGCGAGACGCAAGAGGGAGGAGATATGCGGATACACGTACACATATAGCTGATTCATTTTGTTATACAGCAGCAACTAACACAACAATGTAAAGCAATTATACTCCAATAAAGATGTTAAAAAAAAGTAAAAATTTTTTCAATGCTCCTATTCTCTTTCCCTCTATAACCAAACTTTCTAAATTATATCTACAATGCTCTTCACTTTCTTGCTTCCACAACTCAGTTCAATGCAATCCAACCTCTGCTCCCCCATTCCACAAACTGTTCTTGGCCTTTCTCATTTACTGATCAAACTTAGGAGAAGAGCTCCAAATGAAAAAAGTATAGTAACACATACATACATACATAAACACATACGTACATACATAAACACATACATACAAAAAGAAAAAAACGTAGGGGAGATAAAGATAACTTTCTAAAGTTTAAAAAAATCCTTTTAAACAAGTCAATCAACATCCTCTTAGATGTACAGCCAGAAAATTAATTTCCCATGCACCCTTCTAAAGGAAATTCTTGGAAGATGTACTCTATCAAAATAAAGGACTAAATCAAGGAAGAGAAAAACACAGAATACACAAAACCATCATTATAACTTAGGAGAGGCACAAAGTGCAAGTTCCAGGATTGTACCTGCACAGCAGGCCTAAAGACTACTGGTACAAAGTGGAGCAGACATATGGAACACTTCCAGGGGCAGGTCTCCAGAACACAAGAAGTCTCAACAGGGAAGATGGAGTGACAGATAATATCATGGACACCTTAGAAGAATTAAGGATAAGTATAATAATGATCATACAAGTAAAAACATAAAGTAACAACAACAAAACTACAGTAGAAAGAAAATATAATCATTTGTATCTAAAATGAACAATATTTCAGTACTGATAATGGTGTAAACATTTTAACGATATAAACAACTTCGTGGAAACAACTTTGTGACATAACCAAATCTGAAGGATGGAGAGAAGAGAGATGGGGTATAAAAGGAAGTCAAGAAATAATGTCTAATATTTGTAAGTCAAGAAATAGTATAAGCATATTATCTGAAAACATGGAGGCAACAATCAGAAGATACAAATATGGCATATACTTAGCTGCCTCTGTGGAACAGGACAAGGGCTGTGAAGGAGTGGAGCAAAGGACTACTGGTTTTCATTACAGGACTTTGGGTACTACCATCTCCTACCCACAGTTCTAAAATTCAGAAAAATACCAAAACAAAGCAAAACAAAACCCTAACTTTTCTTTACTTACATTTAACATTAAGAGCTAATCTTAGGGCTTCCCTGGTGGCGCAGTGGTTGGGAGTCCGCCTGCCAATGCAGGGGACACGGGTTCTTGCCCCGGTCCAGGAAGATCCCACATGCTGCGGAGCGGCTAGGTCTGTGAGCCAGGGCCGCTGAGACTGCACTCCGCAAGGGGAGAGGCCACAGCAGTGGGAGGCCCGTGTACCAAAAAAAAAAAAAAAAGATCTAATCTTATATAAACTCTCTGGGGGCCAAAACCTGACCTGAACTGACAGGAAGCTATTTATAGTCTCTACTTATGCAACTCAGTATAAATATTATGCTTCAATGAAGAAATATGAATGTGTTTTACAGGTATTACCCCAAGAAGAGTACTCACTAATAAATACTATATATAGACTACCTTTCTAAAATCTGAAAATTTCTGAAGTCTAAAATATTTCTGACCTAAGAATTTTAGAGGAGAGAGTTTGGGCCTCCATTTCACTTTTCAAAAAGCTATGTGCATTTATTACTTTTTTCATTTTGAAAATATTCAGAAGAAATAAATGGAGAGAAAGTATAAAGAGAAAACAGGCAGGGAACTCATGTGACCTTAAATGGAGCAATACCTATACCACATATTTTCCAAATGTAGCATTATACCTGGGTCACTATTTAGGTGCTGAATAAGGAAATTCCCTCTCTCATCGAAAATTTTAAAGAGGAAAAAGAGGAAAAAGAATCAGAGAAAACTTCATTTGATTCATCATTCAACTCCTGGGATAACCGCATCTATCCTGCTTTTCTAGAGCAAGACAGAGCTCTTCTTCCATACCCTCGAGCTCTTCTACACTCACCTTCAACATTTCTTTACCTCCCACGCACGTTTCATCTCATTGCAATCTGGCTTCAGTATAGTAAGGTTAACAGCACGCTCCATGGCTGTTAAGCCTAAAGGACATTTTCTGGGCCCATGTAATTTGACTTGAAATATTTACTCATTCGCACAACAGTAAATATTAGGATTCCTCAAAGCTCCAGTTTACCCTCTCCTCTTCTCATTCTGTGTTCCCTTTTCCTGAGTTATCTAATCCACATCTTTGGCTTCAGTGACCACCTTTGCGCATTTTTACTCAAAAAGAAAATACTGATAAATCAGACTTGATCAAATTTAAGACTTTTGTGCTTTTAAAAGGCACCATTAAGAAAACTGAAAAGATGGACTGGGGAAAAAAATGTGACAATCATCTGTCTGATAAAAGACTTGTATCCATAATATCTAAAGAACTCCTACAACTCAAGAAGACAACCCAATTTAAAGATGGGCAAGGGCTTCCCTGGTGGCGCAGTGGTTGAGAGTCCGCCTGCCGATACAGGGGACGCGGGTTCATGCCCCGGTCCGGGAAGGTCCCACATGCCGCGGAGCGGCTGGGCCCGTGAGCCAGGGCCGCTGAGCCTGCACGTCCGGAGCCTGTGCTCCACAACGGGAGAGGCCACAACAGTGAGAGGCCCGCAAACCGCAAAAAAAAAAAAAAAAAAAAGATGGGCAAAAGTTTTTAATAGCCATTTCACCAGAGAGGATAAATAAATAGCTAGTAAGCTCATGAAATGATCTGCAAATTAAAACCACAATGAGATAATACTATATCCCCCCTAGAAGAGCTATAATCAAAAAGACAGTCAATATCAACTATAGGATGTAGAGAAACTGGAGCCCTCATATACTGCCCTTGAGAATGTGAAGTGGTATGGAAATCTTGGAAAACAGTTTGGCAGTTTCTTAGTAAGTCAAGCATAAACTTATCATACAACCCAGCAATTCCACTCCTGGGAACTGACTCAAGAGACATAAAGACATATGTCCTCTGTGGATGTATTGTATATGAATGTTCACAGTAGCATTATTCATAACAGCCAAAAACTGGAAACGTTCCAAATGTCCATCAATATATAGACAAAATGTGGCATCTCCACACAATGGAATACTACTTAGCAATTAAAAAGAACAAAACAATGATAAATGTTACAATATGGATCAACTTCAAAAACCTTATGTAAAGTGAAAGGAGTCAGACACAAAAGACTACAAACTGTATGATTCTATTTTCATGATGTTTCTTGAAAAGGCAAATTCATAGGGACAGAAATCAGATCAGTGGGTTAGGGCAGGAATAGGCATCAACTGCAAACATGCACGAGGGAACTTCTGGGGGCAATCAAATGGATGCACAACTCTAAATTCACTAACCTCACTGAGGGTGTACTTACAATGAGTGAATTATACTGTATCTAAATTATTCCTCAAGATGCTCATCCTACACAGCCTAAGAGGCCCTATGTGGTTTGACCCCTATTTATCTGTTCAACCCCATTTTGTACCACCCTCTCCCACTACAGTCTAGCAACAGTGGCCTTCTTTCAGTCTCCTAAGACTTTGCAGCTCCTTCTACCACAGGGCCTTCATGTATGCTGTTCCCTACCTACAATGCTCTTCCTGCCCCTCATGATCTAATTAACATCTGACCATCCTCAGGAAATCCCACATTTATTGGTCTTTACAGCATCAAGAACCTCTACTTCATTAACCATTATCACAATTGGAATTTTACACTTATTGAATTCTTTAATTAATGATGTTCTCATTAATTAAATTAATTCTTTAATTAATGACGTTTAGGCTGTAAGCTCCCTAAAGGCAGAGATCCTATCTCATTTTGCTCACCCTGTATCAGCACTCTCTAGCCCAATGCAATCACATAAAATCCATTCAGTAAATACTGACTGAACCAATCTTTCTCAGACAGGAGCCAGAACTAGCTGGGAATTTCACTTGTAACTCAAACTATAACCAATACTGTTCACTGTCTCAAATGCTGATTAAGTAGCATAGTGGAAATTTAGACAACACAAACAAAAATTCGGTATTTTTCATCCCTTTACAATTCATCTCAAATGGGAAGAAACAACTGATCTTTAAATATCTGCAGCAGATTGACCACATCAGACTAAGTCCAAAATTGTAATGGAATTCAAAATGCAATCCAAGTATTTTTAAGAATAATTCTAAAAGGCCACAATTATAAGTTGTTAAGAATTGCTGATAAAAGCTCTTTTAAGACAGAGGAAAACTTAAGTTTCATAAGTTACAGATAAGTAACTTCAATCTTTGAGTCAAAAATCCAATGAAGAAAAAAAAAATCCAATGAAGAACAAGTAGCAAGTTAATAAGGACATATCTACAGAGTCAAAGAAGGGCATAAAACATGCTATCACACTAACGGTATCACCTCATAGCCTTTTCCCTTCACTCAACCAGGGAAGAAAGCTCTCTCACAAGCAACTCACATCTGGCCACTGTCTTGCCCTCACTAGACCAATAGGTATCAAGGCACAAACCTTAAAGTATCAAACTTACCCTACTCCCACTCTTTACTGAAATTAAGACCAAAATTAAAGTTCAGAGTTCTGAGAATTTTAGGGAAGATGGTAGAGTAACACCACAAGGTCTCCATATGCCACCCACTAAAAAACAGTCTGAGACAAAGCTTTGTTTGACTTGGTCTATTAACACTATGAGCTACAAGAACAATGAGCTTATTAAAAAAATATCAAAATGAATTTAAAAATTTAAATGCAACAGAATAAAGCAGTAACTACCAGAATATGTGTGTGCAATTACCAAAAGTGAAGAAAAAAATCATAAAATACACAAACATATCCCAAAGACTAAACAAATTTACTCAGATACAGAAAAAAGATTCTGTTAGTTTTAAAATCCCCTAGGATACTTTAGAGTATGACTAGCGGTAATAAAGAGTAAGATCAATGTTACATAAAAAATAACAAATAAGCAACGCTGAGGATAACTAGAAAATGAAATCCAAAGTATAAACAGTTTAAAAGTGATAAAGCAAGAGAAACAAACTGAGAAGTACAGAAATACCATCTCTGAATAGTAATGCCGGAGGAAAAACACAACAGATGAAAGCATCTGAAAATCGTAAGTGTTTTACATGCATTATCTCATTTGATTCTCACAGCAGTTCCAGAGGGTAGAGGAACTGTCTTATCTCCAATTCACACATGGCTTAGAGAAGTTAAGCAACTTGCCTAAGGTTTCTTAGCCATATTTTACTAAATATATAGTAGCCTGTGGTGACTTACAAGGTGAATCTAAAATATGTAGGTTTTTTTTCATTTCACTGTAGCATAGCTGTTGGAAAGAAAAAGATAAATCCTGGTGTGTTGCTTGCTGGCTTTGTTATGGTAAAGATTTATTATGATCACCATGGATATAAACAATAACACGAAATCCGCATTTGAAGTATTAAATAGTAACATGCTTTCTGCTGCAATTTTGTCTACATGGAGGGACATTTGACCAAATGGGTATACATGCTAAAAATTTGACAAAAATAATAATTTTAGATATTTCAAGGCAGTAAGATGTGCCTGAAATAGCTCGGTCCAACTTATACCAAATATTTAACTTTATCATTTCGAGTTGACTTGCAAATTTATATCACAAGCCACAGAAAAATATTGCATTTTAAAATTATAGTCCATATTCTTAAACTATTATATATTATAAATTACATATATAATAACATAACCTTAAACTATTATAACTATATAAAACTAAAGCTGTGCCTTTAAGCTACTCCAGTAGATTATTCAAGGTAATTTTCTAACCTGCAACCTCAAAGGCTGGAGCCAAGAAGAGAGACAGAGTGGACTCCAGGTATGTCCAACAATGCTGCCCAGTGGGAGAATGGGCCACTAAGGAAAACTGAGGGAGCCTGGTGCTGGAAGTCCTAAGCCAAATGTAAGTGCTTGGCCAGGAGAGAGGAGAGTGCTGCAGACTGAAGGCTGCTGTGTGCAATTGAGAATCTCAAGGAGCAGAGTAAGAGAGGAGCAGGCCAAGGCTGAGAGCGAGTGAGTAAGAAGATAACGTGGGGCAGGCGGGACTCAGCTCCAGACAGTGTGTGTCATCTGTGGCTTCTCCACTGACTCAGGGAGACCTCAGCAGAACCACTCCACTATGTGTGTGAATTAGGTGAACCAGGGATGATTACAAGGAAAAGGGCCTATGATGTCTTAATCTTCCAGAAGATTCTGAACCTGAAGAAAGTTAAGGAGGAATACCCACGGGCATTCTTCAGGACAAATACAAGAATACTGAAAACACTAGTAGTTAACAAAAGGAAAAGAGGAGATTTGTTGGGGTTCTTTCAGCATTTCACTTCTGAGAAAGGGAAGTGCGAGTCTCACGAACCTAAGAGATGGAAAATACCTTCAATGAAGTACAGAACTAGTCTACTTCCTCCAGTTCCTCCACGTGCCCTTTAATGCTTGTCTTGCAGAGAAAAATCTGATCTTTACAGATGAGGAAAGGGGGATGGAGGAAAAGTCAAGGCTGCAGCAGCCCAGACTCCCCTCCTGGACATTCACCACACCGTAATGGAGTGACCTGCTTACATTTTTGCCTCCTTCACTGGACTGTGGGATCCTTGAGGGTTCAGTAATAAAGCCAGAATTAGAATTACAGGGATAAATCCCTGCCATTAGTCACAGGATGTTTCTGTTTGCCACTGCTGGGTAACAAACTATCCCAAACTTTGCTGCTTAAGCAGCAACAATTTCCTATTTCTCACAGTTCCATGGGTTGACTGGGCAGCTCTTCTGCTGCTCTTACCTGACTTAGTCGTGCTGCTGCACTGGGCCCAGGTCAGCTGGGGATTGGGCTCGGTGAGGAAGGCTGGGCCTCCCTTTCCACGTGGCCTTCCTCACAGCCTTCTTCACATAATGGAAGCAGCATACCAAGAGAGCTGGCCCACTACACATGGTGCTTCTGCCTGCATCATGTCTGCTGATGCCCCACTAGCCAGTTCAAGCCACATGGCAAAGCCCAGTACCGAGGGTATAGAAACAGACTCTACCATTTGATGGGAGGAACAAGCAGACCCACATTGCAAAGGGGCAGAGGCATGGGGAGGTGGTTCACTGGGGGCTACTATGTACCAATTTACCATAAATTGTTTTTGCTATTTTTCTCTCTGATAATAATTATTTTTATTAGTAGAATTTTTATTATAAAGTGTTTTTACATCTATTACAACTAAAAATAATGTTCTCTTTTTAAATACATTTATTTATTATCTTTTTATTTATTTTTGGCTGCATTGGGTCTTCATTGCTGCACACGGGCTTTCTCTAGTCGCAGTGAGCAGGGGCTACTCTTTGTTGCGGTGTGCGGGCTTCTCACTGCGGTGGCTTCTCTTGTTGCAGAGCACAGGCTCTGGGCGCGTGGGCTTCAGTAGTTGTGGCACACAGGCTCAGTAGTTGTGGCTCGCGGGCTCTAGAGCGCAGGCTCAGTAGTTGTGGCACACAGGCTTAGTCGCTCCGTGGCATGTGAGACCTTCCCAGACCAGGGCTCGAACTTGTGTCTCCTGCACTGGCAGGCGGATTCTCAACCACTGCGCCACCAGGGAAGTCCCAATTACGTTCTTTAATTTGAAATGTGGAGGGAAAAGTTACTGGGCTATATTTCTACTTCAAAATAATGGATCCAAAAATATTTCAAGGCTTAAAGACTAGAATTACTACTGGCAGCAATTCACATCATTTGAAGATCTCATGTTTCTTCACAAACATATGAAACATATAGATCTTTTGAAGCAAATTCATTAAATTGACAGAAGAAAGAATTCTGACCATATTTTATAACAGAAAAACCTAAGGCAGCTATATTTTATTTGAAATGTTTCCTGCAAGAATTCTCATCATATCACACTCTATAACGTAGCACACAATGCTGGTGGTACAGACAGCCCTGCACCAGCCAGCTGTCATCCCAGGCTGGAGCAAGCATCTTCTCTACTTAATGCAGTAAAGTAGAGAAACCAGAGAGGGGCTTGCCTCACCATCCAAGAAGTATCTGTCCAGTCAGGACAAATCTTCCCGAAGACCCCTGCCCATGCCACGGTCAACTCTACCCTTGTTCATTCTGATCCACCCCCTCTTGGGATGCTGTTCACACTCTGCACACCAGGGCAAAAACTCCCTGGCCTTCAGAGCACATCCCAAAGCTTATCTCCTCTGTGAGCAAAGAAACACCAAAACAAGCTCCCCCACCCCTACCTTACCACCCACAACACATACCCAATATTCTTTACAGTTTGACATTTAATTATACACAAAACGGTCCTTCAGTATATGTGTTGGCTAATTTTATGTGTCAACTTGAATAGGCCACAGTACCCAGATACTTGGTCAAACATTATTCTAGAGGTTTCTGTGAAGGTATATTTTTAGATATGATTAACAATTAAATCAGCAGACTTTGTGTAAAGGAGATTACCCTCCATAATGTGGGTAGGCCTCATCTAATCATCTGAAGGCCTTAACAAAACAAACAAACAACAAAAAAAACCTTGACCTCCCCTGGAAGAAGAGGGTGTCTGCCAGCAGACCTGTGGTCTCAAACTCCAGATTCAACTCTTCTCTGGGTCCCCAGCCTGCCAGCCTACCCTGCAGGTTTTGGACTTAGCAGTCTCTACAATTGCATGAGCCAACTTCTTAAAATCAATCAATAAAAATCTCTCTCTATCCATCTGCCTACGTATATACTATTGCTTCTGTTTCTTTGGAGAACCCTAACACAAAATACTATCTAGTTATAGATTATTCCCTACAGTGTATAAAGCTTGGCCTACTTAAAAGGCTGAATTCTCTCTGGACCATTGCATATTTTTTAGCATTCCTTATAGTGTTCTGGATTATAATATATTTCTTTAGTATTCCCTACAATGTTTTGTATAGAGCAGGGGTGAAATACTTCTAAAATGTTAACTGGTGGTTTTTTTAATATATAATTAATTTATTTATTAATTTATTTATTTTTGGTTGCAATGGGTCTTCGATGCTGCGCGCGGGCCTTCTCCAGTTGCAGCGAGCGGGGGCTACTCTTCGTTGCGGTGGCTTCTCTTGTTGCAGAGCACAGGCTCTAGGCGCACGGGCTTCAGTAGTTGTGGCACGTGGGCTCAGTAGTTGTGGCTCGTGGGCTCAGTAGTTGTGGCTCACGGGCTCTAGAGCACAGGCTCAGTAGTTGTGGCGCACAGGCTTAGCTGCTCCGCAGCATGTGGGATCTTCCGGGACCAGGGATCGAATCTGTGTCCCCTGCAATGGCAGGCAGATTCTTAACCACTGTACCACCAGGGAAGCCCTAACTGGTGTTTCTTTATGACTAAACCTTGAATCCTTCCAGTTTCCTAACCTTTTGGCCCCAATTACTGTGATTTGCATGGTAATGCATAACAACCCATAAGTTGAAAGAAAGAAAGCAACATTGGCCCCAGAGGAAAATGGTCCCAGAGCCAAGTCTGCAGAACAAGGCACAATCAGAAAATCTAGCTTTGATCCTTGCCCCCTCCAGTCTATGCCTCTCTCTCCCACACTCCATTTAAAATATATAAGCAAGTGTGTGCACGAATGCACACATGTACACATTTGTTTCTGCCTCCCAACACCATCTTAGATGAATGGCAGCACATTGTATATGATTTTCTTTCCTTGCTTTTTACTCTTCCTGTTGCTTCCTGGAGATCATTCACCCCAAGTATATAGAGACATTCTTTATGCCTTTTTGCAGCTATATCATATTCCACTGTGTGAATGTGCTGTAGTTTATTCAACCAGTCCCATATTAATAGACATTTTAGTTGTCTTTAGTCTCTTGTTATTACAGATAGTACTGTATCGAATACCTGGTATGTATGTTTGTTTGTTTGTTTTAATTTTGCCACCCTATGGGGGATTTCAATTTTAAGTAGATTAACTTGCATTCAGGAAGCATTCAGATGCAAAATTACTGCTGCTGATGGATTATTCTGCTGGTAGTGGGGAATTCAGGAGACCAGTCTTTTGACCAAAGTTTGGAGTCTTTTCTTTGAGTATGGGTCCACTGACTGGAGTTCTAGATCATTGTTCTTGTATTAGCTATATCCATACAGTAACTTCTGTATTTTCCAGTTTCAATTTCTTTAAAGTAGATTGAGACTTCGGAAACTTTTGAAGCAAGCTGAGCACAGAATTATAGTCTTTTAGAGTGTTTTTTCCTGGTCTTTTGTAATTGTTTTACTTATAACCAATCTGTCAAAAATTTTTAAGGAAAATAATATGCCTGTATGGATAATTTCCAAAGTATTCAACTTATTTTTTATGGAAATAGTAACTTCTTATTTTTGCAGCTACATTTTCGCTCATTTGTGATTAGTTTACATAGTGTTAAATTAAATTATACAATTGCAATAACAAGTACAGCCAACATAAACAGGTTTGGGTATGTTAAAAGAAAAATTTCCACAGACAATTTACTGATCTATTAGGCTTTCATTCAATGATTCACAAATTGGGCAGCACCTCGTCTAGCAGAAAGGAGCTCCGATGAACTAAGCGAGAGACTTTTATAAACCAAAGTGAGCAGGAACAAGGAAGCTATACTGGGCATTTGCTGATCGGTTAAAGCAGGTTACTTCCCTTATGTGGAGCAAAGGGAAGCCTTGGAGCCAGGTAGGGTAACTTGTGTTGAGCAGGCAATGCTGATTGGTTGCCCTAGGCCTTCCTTTTCTGGGAGAGTCAAGTGCAGAAATTTAGTGAAGTTTTGGTTTCCTGCTATGGGGTTTAGCATGAGCGACTCCATCTTGGGCCTAATCTGGTTACTTTAGCAGGTATAAACAGATTTTTTATATGCTCATAACTCAGCTGGTGGGAGCAGACATGTACATATTGCTGAGAGTCGCTTACTAAATGAGACCATTCTGTATGTTCTGAGCATTAGCTAATATATTTTAGGAAGGGAATGGATAGCATCAGTCCACTTCTAAAATTTCCTGTTTCCCTGTAGGGGCCTGGTATTTATAGGTGCTCAGAAAACATTAGATGAGCTATTTCAGTGTCTGCAGGTCACGCTGGCTTTCTTATACCTATGAAAATAGATGCCTGTCCATTTCTTTGGTTCAGATATGTTATGTGTCTTCTCAAAGAGAAGGGATTTATAATGAGGTAAAAATCTCTGAGAAGCGACAGTTAACTTCAAAAACAACTGTTTCCTGATTTACACTTATATCACTTTTAAATTAGGCCTTGGGTTACTATTTTGATGACTGACTGAAACATGTTTTTCTAACTATAGTTTTTGTCACTGGAAAGTGCTACCTAGAGGAAGAAAACTAAAAAGAATAGATTTCAGGATCACAGAACAAACAGTAAACCTAAAATTTTTACATTCTACCACCTGTGTGCAAATTAATATAATATTAAAATTGAAATCCTCCTATAGGGTGGCAAAATTAAAAAAAATACAGACGTACCAGGTATTAAATACAGTACTATCTGTAATAGCAAGAGATTAAAGACAACCAAAATGTCTATTAATATGGGACTGGTTGAATAAACTACAGCACATTCACACAGTGGAATATGATATAGCTGCAAAAAGGCATAAAGAATGTCTCTACATACTTGTGGTGAGTGATCTCCAGGAAACAGCAGAAGGAGTAAAAAGCAAGGAAAGAAAATCATATACAGTGTGCTGCCATTCATCTAAGACGGTGTTGGGAGGCAAAAACAAATGTGTACATGTGTGCATTCGTGCACACACACTTGCTTATATATTTCAAATGGAGTGTGGGAGAGAGAGGCATAGACCGGAGGGGACAAGGATCGAAGCTAGACGTTTTGATTCTGCCTTGTTCTGCAGACTTGGCTCTGGGACCATCTACGTGTTTTCCATAATTATTAACAACAACAACAAAATCAAAAAAAAATTTTAATCCCTGAAATTCACAAGCGAATGAAACAAAGCTAAATATTTATTGAACTGCTGGTGTAACCAAGCAAAAAGGAATTATTTCAAATAATGTAAAACACAATTTCACAGTACATCCCTAGAAGAAACTATCCTAAGAATAAAAAGGATGGGAGAAAATGTTTTTGAATTCTTAAATGGTTTTCAGTAATCATATTGTTAGTATAATACTGATAAATAAGTACCATTACTTATTATCAATAAGTATCAATATTATTATGGACCAAGATTTTCAGCAAATATGAAATCAAATAAGTTCAGTAGAATCCTCTATTTCTAAATTTAAGTTTGAAAAATCAGTATGAAACTCATGAAGTACTTTCTCTGAAAGCCTAGAAGCAACAACTGACCTGTGGTATCCAAACTGCAGTCTCTAAATACAACTTCCCATTAAAAGGAACCACAGCTCATTGAAGAAAGGGCTTATTCCAGAGCTACAGCTGGAAATATACAAGTTGATGAGCATGGACATCTTGTCACACCAGGAAGCAAGAAGCTATCAAAGGCATTCATATCAAAAGGACCCAGGAGCCAACCTGAAGGTGCTCTCACTGGCCAAAGAAGGGACAACTTGATCATCCATAAGAAAACAACTTGAGGGACTTCCCTGGTGGTGCAGTGGTTGAGAATCTGCCTGCCAATGCAGGGGACACAGGTTTGAGCCCTGGTCCAGGAAGATCCCACATGCCGCGGAGCAACTAAGCCCATGCACCACAACTACTGAGCCTGCGCTCTAGAGCCCGTGAGCCACAACTACAGAGCCCACGTGCCACAACTTCTGAAGCCTGCGCACCTAGAGCCCAAGCTCTGCAACAAGAGAAGCCACGCAATGAAAAAAAATAACCCACGCACCACAATGAAGAGTAGCCCCCGCTCACCGCAATTGGAGAAAGCCCGTGCGCAGCAACTAAGACCCAACAACAAAGACCAAATGCAGCCAAAAATAAATAAATACATAAATTTATTTTTAAAAAATTTTTGATTATTAAAAAATAATCAGATGTGTAAAATTCATGTGTTCCTAACAATATTTTTAAAAATAAAGAAAAAAATCATTTGGCCATCTTTGGAGATATTAAGGTCCTTCCAAGAGTTATAAACAAAGGAAAAGAATCAGTCATTTAACCTGTTTTCCCTGTATGAACTGTACCTCCAGGTAACCAAATAGTTGATAAAGAGAAACTTCTCTATGGAAGTAAACTAAAAGCTAATAAATGAAGAGGGAATGATGAAACTAGAACAGCAACATCGTGCAAACCCCAATTAAATAATGCAAATTATAAGTGGCCACTGATATCACAAAGAAAAAACAACAATCAGACATTATGTGCTGTTGGAAACCACTGTTTATGAAACATACTTGCAAAAAAGAAAAAAAGAACTTAAATCTCTAAAAATAACGGTGGGGTAGGAGGATGAACATGTTAAATGACACCACTGGGATGCATTCAGCAAAGTTCACAGTATGGGCAGTTCTACAAGATAAATGACAAGATTTATTCAGCAGACACATTTCAAGAACAAAGAAGATAAATAAGGGGAAGCTATAGATTAAAAGATAATTTTAAGAAAACACATCAACTGAATGTAATGTATGGATGGACTATGATCAGATCCTGATTCAAACAAATCAACTGAAAAACAAATAGTATGAAATAACTTTGGAGTGACAGCAGTTCTATGGTCAATTCTAAGAAAACAGCCCTTACCTTTCAGTGAAAGTACTGAAATATTTAGATAAAATTATATGATAACTAGAATTTGCTTGAAATATGCAGTGGGAGAAGGAATACAAGGAAACAAAAGAGGCTGTCCAGCTGGGGGATGGACAAACAGTAGCTCATCATATTATTCCTCTACTTTTGTATATAACTGAAATATTCCATAGTTAGGTTTTGAAAATTTGATGAATGACTGTATATCTATATGCTTTAAGTTACTGACAAAATGTTCATGGTATGCATAACTTTCCCCTTCTACAATTCTTTCAGCATAAGTGGCAATACTTGTACTCTTTCACTTGTCTCTCCTCTGCGGCACATACCCCTTACTTCTCTGAACTATAAACTAAAAGCACAGAGCCTGCTACATAGGAGCTGCTCAATAAATGTTAAATGAATAAATTTCAGTTTGCTGTTCATCTCCTCTGCTCTAGTAAACCCTCCAATAACTCTAATCTGTTAATTCAAGTTGTGGTAAAGGATGAGAAAATAGAACCAAGTATAAATAAATAAGGTAAAAAAATCCAAAACCCTGCCCTTAACCTTTTAAATGTATATCCCACAAAAGATGCTCACTTTTTTTATTGTAGTAAAAAACACGTAACAAAATTTATCAAATTAGCCATTTTTAGATGTACAGTTCAGTAGTGTTAAATATATTCACATTGTTGGGAAAAGATCTCCAGAGCGTTTTCAATTTGCAAAACTGAAACTCTATATCCATTAAACAAAAAATGCAGTAAATTCACCAAACTTACTGTAGTAATCATTTCACGATGTATGTGAGTCAATCATTTTGCTGTACACCTTAAACTTATACAGTGCTGTATGTCAATCATATCTCAATAAAACTGGAAGAAAAAAATAAGTCAATAGCAAATAAAAGATGCTTATTCTTAACACTTCCTACCCATTGCCTATTTTACCCTATATGTGTCTCTAGCTACCACAACAGCTTTTAAAGTATAATTCTTTTCACAATAAACTTTATGGATCACCAGCATAATAACAGCAGATTAAAAAAAAAAAGTCCTTAAAGGAAATGAGAGAGGTCAGAAGTATGACTATGAACAGAAGATCCATATGAGCCTCTGTGCAGAGGACAGGGCTGGAATGTGGCTTCACAGTCACTCTGAATGGGAGTGAGGGGCCAGAAGAGGCAGGCCCACAGCTAAAGGAGGTCAAATGAGGCAGCACCAACTACGGAAGCAGTAGTCCTTTTGTGGCTGCAGTCATTAGGGGCTTACCACTCCTCTGGCCACCCCATAATAATGATGGCAAGACCGCTGGTAAGTACACAGTGCCAATCTAACAGATGCCTTAGATCAGGTAGTTAGGAAAGCACGGTGCCAAGCCTCATTCCACAGACTTTTAGTTAAATATGCCAATTCAGGCCTACAAAATAATAATAATAATAATGATTTAGCAATAAATCTAGTAAGAATAACCATAGTATACGTGTTTAACAAATAAGAGAAAGTATCACTGATACTTTTCTGCCTGTTACTATAGTTTCAATTAACTTTGGTGGTTTTATTTTAGAAAGATGAACCCTGAGTAAATCACTACTTTGAAAATCACTCACATACAACATTATTCTTCCTAAGCATGACTCCCAGCTGAGCCTGCACTGGGACCACTCCAGGAAAGAAAGATAAGAGAGATTTTGCACATGACTGGGGTTACGGGCAGGGTCAGTCCTGCTAAAGGCCAGTTTACAAAAAAGTCTGGGAACTCTCAAAAAGGTGGGGGGACGGGGGAAGGGCACGATTCATTCTAAAGCAACAGCCTGAGTTTAATCCAAAGAAAGCCATAGAGCATGAGAACACAATGTGGCTTGGAGAACATGGTATCTGTCATTCACACTACACTGCATAAAACAAGGGAGTTGTAAATAGAGTTAAAGACACTTCTCAAAAAGACTCTGTAGCACAATGAAAGTTCAAGGATTTGGAAGCACAGGAAGCCAGCTGTTAGTCACAAAACTGAGAGTGGCATGGGTGATAATGACACTGTAGAACTCCTGCAAAAGGCTGAGGAATTGACAACATTGGATAGCTCCAGAAGGACTGAGGAGTGAAGGTAAAGTTAGAACCAGGAGGATAACAGATAAGCCAATCAAGAAATTACTAGAACCCCTTTCCCCTCACAAGGCCAGGTGAATAAAATGTGCCTGTAATGAGTACTTAAGTACTGGTACTCTGAAAAGTGGATAATGTTATCCAAGACAAAAGTGCACCCTATTTCCTGGCAGAATTCATATTCAAATGGCCTCATGAGGAAACCATCTTCAACTGAGGTCCTGTGGACACTCACAGATTAAGTCTGAAAAAAAAAAACAAAGCTCAGATCAAAATTTACCATATACACGAAGAAACATATCTCTAAGAGTGACAATCAGCAGAAATAACCAATAACAGAAACAATATTTGAAGAGATAAGAGCTGAGAATTTTCAAAAATGGACAAAAAATTTGGATCAAGATTCAAGAAACACAATGTATACCAACTAGTATAAACAAAAAGAACTGAACACCTAGACGCATTGTAGTAAACTGCAAAATAAAGCCAAAGAAAAGATTTCAAAACAGCCAAAGAGAAAAAGAACAGATTACAATTAGATTTGACTAGAGAATTCTCACCAGTAACAACAAAAGCCAGAAGACAGTAGAATATTATCTTCAAAATACAGAGAAAATGTAGCTGTCATCTAGTATTGTATGTCCAGCAAAACTATACTTTAAGAATGAAGATGAAATAAAGAATAAAAAGTAGCAGAGAGAATTTATTGCCAGCATTCTTTCAATAAAGACACTCTGAAAAATTATGTCACAGAAAAGTAAAAAAATCTCAAAAATGAGATCCGAGATGACAGAAGAAATGATATACAAGTACTGGTAAACATGGAAGTAAATAAATGTAAACAAACAATTTTCATGCTAAAAATAATATTAGCTTGCAATTCGTGGGTTTAAACAAGAAAAAAATTGAAATCTGAAAAACCAAAATGTTTAAGTGAGGGAGGAGTGGTCACTAGAGTTAAAATATTTTTAAGTATTTGTATTTCTTGGAGGGCAATTAAGATATTGATAACTTTCAGTTTTGTTAACTTAAAAGTCTATGGTATATGACCCAGCAATCCCATTACTGGGCATATACCCAGAGAAAACCATAATTCAAAAAGACACATGCACCCCAATATTCACTGTAGCACTATTTACAATAGCCAGGTCATGGAAGCAACCTAAATGTCCATTGACAGACGAATGGATAAAGAAGATGTGGTACATATATACAACGGAATATTACTCAGCCATAAAAAGGAACAAAATTGGATCATTTGTAGAGACGTGGATGGACCTAGAGACTGTCATACAGAGTGAAGAAAGTCAGAAAGAGAAAAACAAATATCGTATATTAATTCATATATGTGGAATCTAGAAAAATGGTACAGATGAACCAGTTTGCAAGGCAGAAACAGAGACACAGATGTAGAGAACAAATGTATGGACACCAAGGGGGGAAGTGGGGGGTGGGGAGTGGGGTGGGGGGGTGGGATGAATTGGGAGATTGGAATTGACATCTATACACTAATATGTATAAAATAGATAACTAATAAGAACCTGCTGTATAAAAAAAAACTCACTAAAATTAAAAAAATAATAATTAAAAAAGAAGTCTATGGTAGTATTTCAAGAATAAACCATGAAAAAACTCCCACATTAATACAGAGGAAATGCATCATAAGAAAAAAATAACTGCAAAAACCTTATTTTCTTTAAAGGAGAACAAACAAGAAAAGAGAAAAAAGGGGCACAGAAAAGTACAAACAGAAAATACAAAGAAAATGAACAGGCATCACTGCAAATACATCAATAATCATAATATACATAAATTAATTAAAATTGCCAAGTAAAAGACAGATTATAAGATTATTTTATAAAATATAAACAGCTCCAGTTATATACTGCTTAAGACATATGCAATGAATAATAACACAAAAAGTTGAAAATGAAAGGATTAAAAATATTAAGTATTAATCAAAAGAAAACAGGAATAGCTCTAATAATAATAAATAGGCCCATTTCATCTGTTACCCACTGTGAGACAAAGTTGAGAAAACATGGTCTTAATGAATGGAAATCTCAACTGAGGAATGAAAATTATGAAACAGAACTAAACAGAAATCCTAGAACTGAAAAGAATGAAAACTTAATGGATGATCTTAACAGTAGATTGGAGATGATGAAAGAGTTAGAGAACTGGAAAACAGACCAATATAAATTATCCAGGCTGAAAAACAGAGGAAAAAAAAGATTGTAGAAGAATGAACACACTCTCACAAACCTGTGAGATAATACCAAGCAGTGTAACATATATATAATTGGAGATATAGATGGGGAAGAGAGTGAAATTGGAGCAGAAAAAGTATTTGAAGGTACAATAGCCAAAAACCTCCCAAATCTGATGAAAAACACTGACTTATAAATCCAAGAAACTCAGTGAACCGTAAGTAGGATCAATATAAACAGAACTGCACCTGAGCATCATAAACTGCTGAAAACCAAAATTGAAGACAGAAATCTTGAAAGCACCTAGAAATAATAACAATGACAACAATAACAGTAACAACAATATGAATGACCACTTTCTGTCAGAAAAAAGAAGCCAAAAAGCAATGAAATGACATCTATAATGCTGAAAGAATTCCATATGCAGCAAAAATATTCTCCAAAAATTAAGCAAAATAAAGATGTCCAGATAAACAAAAACTAAGGAAATTCATTCCCAGCAAATGACACCTGATAAAAACTAGAATCTACAAAAAGAAATGAAGGGTACCAGAGATGGAAAATATGCGGGTAAAAGAAGAACTATCATTTTCTCCTCAATTTCTTTAGAAGGTGCCGGCTGTTTAATGCAGGAAGTGTAACATTAGGGTACAATTGCCGGCTGTTTAATGCAGGAAGTGTAACATTAGGGTACAATGAAGGGTTATGTAAAATATATGAAAACAATAGCACAATGAACGTGATGGGAATGGAATTATATTGTTGCAAGGTGCTTCTTTTTTAAAAGAATCGGTAAAATATTAACTCTAAGAGTAGGAAAGACTGGAAATAAGTTAAGGATGCATGCTGCAATTGCAAATGCAACCACTAAAAAAAAGTTATTAAATGGAACACGATAAAAGTCAATAGAGTAATGGAATAAAAGAGTAACATAAAGAAAAAAAGAAAGATCTAAACCTAACTACAGCCAGTTCTCAATGTGCACAGTTATGTTCTATAAAGTTGCCACGAGCATGGAATTAGTGAATACAGAACCATTGCTCCTAGGGGAAATAAAAGGTTAGGTTCCTGGGAGCCTCTGGTCACAACACTTTAGTCAACCATCAATACATACCGTTGTTTTATGTTTGTTTCTGTTTAAAGACACCTTATTTAGCAAATATATTTTGTCCATCCATTAACACTGAACTCATGACCAACAGCACTTTAACTCCTGCCTGAAGGAGGTTTATCTAATAACATGCCTATTTTCTATGTAAGGCACATTACAGCCTTCTTTACTTAGGAACACTAGACAGCACCTCAGCACTATGCTTAGGGGTAGTTTTAAACAGTGATATAATACACAAAAAAGCACAAAAATGTGAAAAACATGGCACTGAATAGATCACAAAAAGGACACATGTTTACAGTATGAGAAATGAAACGAGAAGGCAGAGTTTGACTTTTCAACCTCAGTTGGGAGCCTGCATACTAGATGACTCAAAATCTCACTGTTCTGTGCATGTCCATGAATGACCTTAAGAGCATTGTGAGCACTGACATTAGGATCAGAATTAAGTTTTAGTGAGTAGGCAAATTTGCAGATATATAATCCATGAATAATGAGAATCAACTGTGTATCAGTAAGTATTCAATATATTACATATAAAAGGACTAAATATTCCAATTAAAAAGTAGAGCTTGTCAGAATGGGGAGAAAGAAAAACAAAAAACACAAAAACCAAGACCCAACCATACCCTACAAGAGATACACTTTGAATATAAAGACACAGGTCTAAAGTAAAGAGAATGGAAAAAGAGAAACACAACTTTCCACAACTGACACAAGTTGAAATTTAAAAAACCTGCATAGCCATATATCTATTAAACAAATTGAACTGGTTAGTATACCCTTCTGGGAAAAGAAAACTCAAAGCTCAGATGGTTTCACTGGTGAATTCTATCAAACAATAAGGAAGAGAACAATTCCCAGCTCATTTTAGATGCTCTGCATAAACCTATAAACAAAATCAAAAAAAATTACAAAAAACTACAAATCATGAACATAGTTCATGAACCCAGATGAAAACATCCTTGGCGAACTAACAGAAAAACTGGCAACTTAAAAAAGAGTAATATATCATGACCAAGTGGGGTTTATCCCAGGAATATAAAGTTGGATTAACATCTCAAAGTCAGTGTCATGTCACATAATAACAGATGCAACAAAAGCACTTGCCAAAAATCAACATCCATTCTGAGCCTAAAAAATAAAAACCCTCAGCACACTAGAAACAGAGAAATTTCCTCAATCATACAAATCTACAGCAAATAACATACTTAATAGTGAAATCTTGAGGCCCTCCCCACTTGATTGGCAGCAAGACAAGAATGCCCACTCTTACCACTCGTATTCAACAACTGGACAGAAGGTCCTAGCCAGTGTAATATTGCAAGGAAAAGAAACATAAGGCCTAAAAATTGGAAAGGAAGGTATAAAACTGTTTCTTTTCACAGAGTACATAATTACTAACATAGAAATTTCTAGGAAATCTAAATTAGTCTAGCCAGATTAATCTAAGTCAATTTAGCAAGGCTGCAGGATGCAAGGTCATTTCACAAAATCCAAATGTATTTCTACATAATAGCAACAAAATGAAAGTGAAATTTTAAAAATTTATCTTAATGTCAAAGAGAAGATTAATTATGAATAATCTTAATGAAAGACACACATATCTCATATACTGAAACCTACAAAACACTGCTGAGAGAAATTAAATATCTAACTGCACAGAGACATACACCTTGTTTGTAATTTGGAAAATTCTCTACTATAAAGATGTTGATTCTGCCCAAATGAGAATTCTATTCATATTCCTACCAGATGTTTTTGCAGAAATTGGCCATTTGATTCTAAAATGTGTAGGAAAATGCGAAGGATCTAAAACAGCCAAAACAATTTTCAAAAAAAATAAGTTGAAGGACTTACACTTCAAGACTTATTATAAAGCCACAGTAATCATCAAAGTATGGTCCTGGCCTAAGGACAGACAAACATATCACAACAGAGAGTCCAGGAATAGACTCACACTTACATGGTCAACCGACTTTCAAAAGAGGCACCAAAGCAATTCAATGAGGAATGGAAATCCTTTTCAACAAATAGTGCTAGAGCAACTGGATATCCATGTAGAAAAAAAGATAAACTTTAACCCCTAATCTGACATCATGAACAAAAAATAATTTGAGATGGATCATAGATCTTTTTTTAAATTTTCTGATGCATTTATTTTGAAGAACAGTCTTCTGACTTCAAAACAGAAAAAGTTCCATGCTCTGACTTTTATTTTTAATATGTTATTTTTCCAAGCCAGTTTCAAAGCAGCAAATTTTCATGAGACAGTAAGCTTCAAAAGTTTAGTTCAGTACACACATCTATTTTTTCCTTCCAGTCTTATTGAGATATAATTGACATACAGCACTGTGTAAGTTTAAGGTGTACAACATAATGATTTGACTTACATACATCATAAAATGATGACCACAATAAGTTTAGTGAACATCCACCATCTCACACAGATAACAACATTAAAGAAATAGAAAAATATATTTTTCCCGTGTGATGAGAACTCTTAGGATTTACTCTCTTAACAACTTTCATATATAACACAGAGGAGTGTTAATTGTATTTATCATGTTGTACATCACATCCCTAGTACTTATTTATCTTATACATGAGTGTTTGTACCTTTTGACTATCTTCATCCAATTTCCCCCCGCCCCCGCCTCCAATAGCAACAAATCTCATCTCTTTTTCTATGAGTTTGTTTTCTATGAGTTTTTCTATGAGCTTGTTTTTGAAGTATAATTGACCTACAACCCTATGTTGGTTCCTGGTACCCAACATAGTGATTCAATATTTCTATACATTTCAAAATGATCACCATGATAAGTGTAGCTGTCATCTGTCACCACACAAAGATATTATATAATTATTGATTATATTCCCCACACTGTATATTTCATACCTGTGAGTCATTTATTTCGCAATTGAAAGTTTGTACCTCTTAATTTTAACCTAAAAGCCAAAACTATAAAACTCCTAGAAATAAACATAGGAGAATACCTTTACACCCTGTGTGTAAGCAAGATGCAAAAGCACATGACAAAATTCAACATAAGGAGGGACACCAGAATGTCTCCCCGTGGTGTTGGATTAACATTAGTAGTATCAATACAAAATCACAGTTTTTAAAATATATAAGTAAAAAATGCAGATATATCTGTACATGTGCATATGTGTCTTACATACACACACAAACATATCTTAGCTCTGTCCACAGAAAGGGAGTAGAAGTAATGACACGCTAGTTGTACCCAACATGCACCCAGATCTTGTTCCCCACTAACAGGAACAAGGCTCCCTGGAGAAAAGCTGATTTGAGGGCTGAGGCACATAAAATGAGCCCAGAGCACCTTGTTGCACCAGAAAGCAAAAAAATGTTCAAAGAATTATGGTGACATATAAAAAGGAGACAGAAGCCAGCTTGAAAGGATTCACACTGACTAAGTCTGGGACAATTATCAAAATAATTAGAGTAATGAATCATAGGCCACTAAATAAGAACAGATCTATGAATAATTCAAATAAATAATTAAATAAATAAACGGGTGTGGAGCTCTTCTTTACAGCAGAACACCAACTAATAAATACAGAAGGAAGTATGGAGTTGGAAAATCATCACTGGATGCTAAAACGTGTGGGTGAATATTCGATGAGGAACAGGGTATTTATATAGTGTTAATAGTTATTAACTTCAAAGGGAAAATCTGTATCTTGGCAGTAGAGAAATCTGGCAAATATCAACCTCTCCAAGGGTCCAAAGTTATCACCAATACTGGAACAAACTAACGTCAGGTGGCTCTAAACTGTCTTGCACTGAGAACAATAAAAATCACTTTTGTGTTATTCCATCTACAATGTATAACCTGACTCTAACCATGCGGAAACTTCAGACAAATGCAAATTGAGGGACATTCTAGGAAAAAAAACCCAAAAAACTGGTCTACAGTCTTCAAAAATGTTAATATCAAGAATGACAAAGACAGGTTGAGGAACTATTCCAAATCAAAAGAGACTAAATAAACATGACAACCAAATTCAGCATGATTCTGGATTGGACACTGGACAGAGAAAACACAAGAGCAATAAAGGACATTATAGGGACAACTGTTGAAAATGCAATATGAACTGTGAGTTAGACAACAGTACTGTATTATTAAATTTTACTATGCTCATATAGCAGAATGCCCCAGGTCTTAGGGTATACACAACGTAGACTCAAATGAATCAGAAAAAAATGCATTTATATATGCATAGAGAGAGAGTGATAAAGCTAATGGGGTAAATTTATAACAATTGGTGAATCTTAGTAAAGGATATATGGTAACTCTTTGTACTCTTACAATCCTTCTCTAAATTTGAAATCATATCAAAATTAAAAGTCACACATAAAGCAAAAGACGTAATCATAAAATTGGAACAGTGTTTCGCCAAACACGACAGAAAAGGTCACTTCCTTCAACATATAAATAAATTTTATAAAGGAATCAGAAGAAAAGGAGTAACACCCCAAAAGATTAATGGGAAAACAACATGTACAGCCAATTCGCAAAAGAGGCTAATGTACTTTTAAAGGAAAAAGAAAAACAGTAAAAACAAAAAATAAACTTCATTAATAATTTAAACAGGCAAAGGAAGATAACAATGAGATGTCTTCCACCTGTTAAGTCAGTTATTTTCTTTTTTAAAACACTCAACATTGGCAAGAATGCCCTAAAATGGCCACTCAACACCCTGCTAGTGGGAATGTTAATTAGGAACTTTCAGCAATGCAGTTCACCAATATAAGCCAAGAGCTTTAAAAATATCCATACCACTTCACCCAGGTTCATGACACTGTCCTAAAGAAATCATCTGGGGCTTCCCTGGTGGCGCAGTGGTTGGGAGTCCGCCTGCCGATGCAGGGGACACGGGTTCGTGCTCCGGTCCGGGAAGATCCCACGTGCCGCGGAGCAGCTGGGCCCGTGAGCCATGGCCGCTGACCCTGCACATCCGGAGCCTGTGCTCCGCAACGGGAGAGGCCACAACAGTGAGAGGCCCGTGTACCGCAAGGAAAAAAAAAAAAAAAAAAGAAATCATCTGAACTGTGGATTCAAACGTATGCCCAAAGTTACTCATCAAAGGATATTTACAGTAGCAAAGTTCTTTAAAATAAGCTGTATGTTAAGCAACAGGGAAATGGTTAAATAAATTGGGATATAACCATAACATGCAGTCCTTAAGAGTTGCTAAAAATGGAAAATGTCATGCAATGAATGTTAAGAGAATAAAACTTATAAAAATGGGCATTCAGGATGACCTTGATTAGATAAAAAACAATCAGTAAAGCCTAGAAAAAAGCACTAATAATGAAAATTGATTGTTTGAAAATGAATAAAACAAGGACTGTGAACACCTGTTCCAGTCTCGAGTTTATCTATGAGATCTCTCCTTGCCCACCCCTCACCACCTGCCCCCACCCAAGACAGAGCCACCATTCCTTACATGGTGGTATCACTTGCAATTACCTTGTCTCACTCCCTCAGCACTCTGAGCATTTCTTGAGGTCGTGGCACCATCCCCAGATGCACTCATTAAACACTTGATGCTTCATATTTACAAATTCCTCCACCTCATTTCGTACACGTAAAAAAAATATTGACTCTAGCTACTAAAGTCACCTCAAAAATGAAATCTAAATTGAATAAGGAAGTTCACCAAGATGCAGTTTCTCTTTTCTTTGCTTCTTTCAAATAAAAACATTGAGGAGAAAAGAGCTTTCTTTTGAAACTCCAGACTCCCAAGGCAGGTTTCAGACAACATGAAGACATCACATACCTGATTAGTGTTGTACGCTAGGACCACCGGTGTCATTGTCAGCTCAGTTTCATGTCAAAGAACATTTGTTTTTAAGTCTAATCATTAGCTGCCACCAAAAAACACACCCATCTGCATGTTGCAGTGCTCAGCCACTACCCAGGGCCACACCTGACTCCAGCCCTAGTCCCCACTGATTCCACCTTCCACTTGGCAACTTTCCACCTAATTACCTGAGCAGAGCACAATTAGGAGGAAGAGGCTGTGACCAAGGCTGGCAACATGGAGAAACCAGATGGGAGTAGGATGGCCACAACTGTGGCAGGGGGCTGGCTGAGAGGCATTCGTAAGTCAGTGGTTTTCAACCAGGGTGATTTTGCCCCCCAGGGGACTTTTGGCAATGTCTTAGAGGTATTTCTTGTTGCCAGAACTGTCGGGAGGCTACTGGCATCTAGTGTGAAGAGGCCAAGAAAGCTGCTAAACATTCTAAACTGCACCAGACAGCTCCCACGACAAACTACCCACACACAAATGTCAGCAGCGCTGCAGACCAGGACACAGAGTGCGTAAAGGAGACCTGAGGTATTTTAGGAAACACACACACACACACACACACACACACACACACACACACACACACACACACACACACACACACACACACACACACACACACACCCTCCTCAACCAGATGCTAAGGCAGGATGAGATAGTTGTTCCTTTGGACCAAAATTCTACCGCAGGAGCTGGGAACAAGAACATTATAATTTAATAAAAGTAATAAGAATACCTTTTTCTCCCCAACGGCTTGCTCTGCCACATATCATATATTTCTTCAAAGACTGCCTCACAGCAGAAACTGTAAGAAGATAATACTATCAAAATTGCCCAGACTGGTAAACATCTCCAGAGAAGTTGGCAATGCACCCACATAGTTGATGACAAATTTAGCTGCATATCTCAAGGACCTAAGAACCCAAACTCACAGTTCCCAGCTTAGCTTAAAAGAAAAGTGGCAAGCATTCAAATACCGTATGCTAACACATATATATGGAATCTAAAAATAAAAATGGTTCTGAAGATCCTAGGGGCAGGACAGGAATAAAGATGCAGACGTAGAGAATGGACTTGAGGACACGGGGAGGGGGAAGGGTAAGCTGGGACGAAGTGAGAGAGTGGCATGGACATATATACACTACCAAATGTAAAACAGATAGCTAGTGGGAAACAGCTGCATAGCACAGGGAGATCAGCTCTGTGCTTTGTGACCACCTAGAGGGGTGGGATAGGGAGGGTGGGAGGCAGACACAGGAGGAAGAGATGTGGGGATACATGTATATGTATAGCTGATTCACTGTGTTATACAGCAGAAACTAACACAACATTGTAAAGCAATTATACTCCAACAAAGACATTAAAAAAAATCAAAGGTCATTCAAAAAGAAGAAAGTAATAGTGCTCCTTTCCCCACATGAATCATCAAAAACCACGTAAGAGTTAAGAGAAGCAACATTTTCAAAACTGAGAACAAAATGTACTCAGTCTGCACTTCAACCAAAAACAAACTGCAAATAAAAAGGAATTTATTATATGAATTGTCATTATTATAATTCAGTTAAAGTTAGTGACCTCTGTGCCACATTACAATATGTTTTTTCTTGATTATTTTAACAACTTCATCATGTCATGATTTCTACCCATGCGAGGCCAGAAAGTTAGAGAAGTCATCCAGCACCATCCCTGGCTGAGAATTAAATAACCTCGACCTGACTCTATCATTTGTCAGTCTGACCTTGATTTTTGTCCTTTCAGTGTTAGGAAGCATCCAGCACTTAAGGTGGCCCATTTCGATGAGCCACCTTATCCTGTTCCTCATCGAACATTCACCCACACGTTTTAGCATCCAGTGATGATTTTCCAAGAGCGCCACCCTTCCATCCACAGGCATTAGTTTTGCCCTCGATTAGAATTGCGTGAAACAAACTTAATTATTCTCAATATATCAGCACTTAAAAGTTTCTGTAAAATTATCCTGCCCTCCCCACCCGAATCCTTTTTCTTCTCCTGGTTGTAAAATGTGTTCTCCTCATGAACTGTGTTATAACTAGCTCAATTATGATTCAGTGAGACAAAAAATGAATGGAAGAAAGAGAAGGAATCTTAGAGATCAACCAGTTCAAACTCAACCGTACTTTTATAAATGAGTAAAATAAGGCAGAAAGGGATGAAGCAAGGCTGCTTGGCAAAAGTCAAGCAGCTATTCAGGAAAGCTGGGGGTGGAACTCAGGTTTCCTAACTCTTAAGTCTAATCTCAAGTTGTATTAGATGCTGTTACTAATAGAATTGACATTTTTAAAGTTTTATGATAACATAGAAAAATATTTTTAGTTTTAATAAGTTAAAAACAACTCACATCATCACAATCACTTTATGAAGTAGTGTAACTGTGATCATCCACACTTTATGGATGAAGAAACCCAGCCCAAGGTCATCATTAAGCACTGAAGCTGGCTCCAGAGCCATATCCTTAACTGCTATGCAATCTGGGTAAGCACTAGAACATTCCTAACACTATCACAACTGAATTAACAAACTTAAGACTTTCAGTGATTCTTTAAATTTTTAATGCTTTGATATAATCTAATATAAAGATATCTTTCCTGAGAACATATTTAAATTAATTTTTAACAAATCAAGTTAAATTTAAAGATTTACAGTATGTAGCCTCCTGGCATAAAATAAAAGGTCATTTAAACTTAAAAATTAGCTTACAGTATTAAAGTATCATCTTCTACATCAACTACCCTAAAGAAATTCACCAAGAAGCAAACTAATCTTTCTGGGAGCAACACAGAAGGAACTGATTATGGCTTGGAGCTTTTTGAGAAACCTTAGCCAAGCAAAGCTTCATGCTCTCAATTATTTCCAAAGGCTCTTCCACGTGATTGTGTGCCATGAACAATACAAGCACTGAGCAAATAACATATGCAATCTGCCTAATTCATACAAATGAAATAAAATATTAAGAAGTAATAAAGGTGTGGACTGAATACTTAGGTTTAGTTCCTCTTCCACCAAGACTCTATTAGAATGATAATAAAAGGATTTTTTAGAAAGAAGAAGCTTACACTTCTGGGAAGTTAATGTACTTTTCCCTATTTTTCCACTAAGGACAAGTAAAAACTCTGCACATTGTAAGTAAAAATAATACAAGACTCTGAAAGGCAGAAAGGAGGAGGCATACCAGCTAGGGACCTCAGGATTCAAGGAAAGACATGGTGTTCAATTTCCTGGGTTTTCTTTTTGCCTCATATAATCCAAACTTGGTGCTGAAGAATTGGTAAATCCAGAAACACCAAGAAGTGTAAACAAACAAACAAAAAAGCCCCAAGAAAAGCCTGCTCTTTCTAATAACCAAAGGAGTAGGAAAGGGTCAGCCTAGAAAGACAAAAAAAAAAAAAAAAAAAGTAGACAACAATCACCCTACTCCAGCCAAATACCACAGAAAAAAACCTGTGGCCACACCCCTACCCATGCCAGCAAAGACCAAGGGTAGACTAGACATCTTCTCTCACCAAGATGTAACAAAGCATCCCAACATCCCCATCAGGACGCTATCAAAGGAGGCTGAGTAGGTAGCTGGGACTTTCATCCCCACCACTGCTGTGTCTTGGTTAAAAAAAAAAAAAAGTCTCGGGGCTTCCCTGGTGGTGCAGTGGTTGAGAGTCCGCCTGCCGATGCAGGGGACACGGATTCGTGCCCCGGTCCGGGAAGATCCCACATGCCACGGAGCGGCTGGGCCCGTGAGCCATGGCCGCTGAGCCTGCGCGTCCGGAGCCTGTGCTCCGCAACGGGAGAGGCCACGGCAGTGAGAGGCCCACGTACCACAAAAAAAAAAAAGTGTTTTAGCTTTTCTCTTCGCATATGCATTTAAAAATAATCTTGTCTATGTCTACAAAAGTCTTTAAAAGATTTTGACAAGAACCTTTTTTTTTTTTTTTTTTTGCGGTACGCGGGCCTCTCACTGCCGTGGCCTCTCCCGTTGCGGAGCACAGGCTCCGGACGCGCAGGCTCAGCGGCCATGGCTCACGGGCCCAGCCGCTCCGTGGCATGTGGGATCTTCCCGGACCGGGGCACGAATCCGTGTCCCCTGCATCGGCAGGCGGACTCTCAACCACTGCACCACCAGGGAAGCCCCTAAAACACTCGAAAGAGAAGAGAATGGGAAGAATCACTCTACTGATTTCAAGACTTATTATAGAGCTACTATCAAGACTGCGTGATACTGGCAGAGAGACAGACATATAATTCAGTGGAAAAGAACAGAGAACCCATGAATAGACCCACACAAATATGCCAAAATGACTTTTAATTAAGCAATTCAGTGAAGGAAAGAGAACTTTTAAACAAATGGTGCCAGAGCAATAAGGGGAAAAGAATGAACCTCAAATAAAGTTTCAACACCTTACACAAAAATTAACTCAAAATAGTTCATGAACTTAAATGTATAACCTAAAAGCTTTTAGGGGAGAAAAAGCATTAAAAAAAAAAGCTTTAGGATTTAGAGTTAGACAGAGTTCTTAAACTTGACACCAAAGCCTTGATTCCCAATTGGAAAACTTTATAAATTGAACTTCATAAATATAAAAAACTTTTGTTCTTCAAAGGGTAAAAAGATCAGCCACAGAGTGGGAGAAAATATTTGCAAACCACATATCTGACAAAGGACTAGTATCTAAAATATATAAAGAACTCTTAGAAGTCAACAACAACAAAACTCCAATTAGTAAATGGGCAAAAGACATGAAGAGACTTTTGCTGAGAGAATATACAAGTGGCTAATAAACACATGAAAATATGTTCAACCTTACTAGCCATTAGGGAAATGCAAATTAAAATCACAATGAAGTTATCACTACATATCTACTAGAATGACTAAAATTAAAAATGGTGCCAACAGCAAAATGTGGGCAAGGATAAGGAGAAATTGAACCATCCTTTCCATATTGGTAGGAATGTAAAATGGTACTCTGGAAAACACTTGGGCAATTTCCTAAAACATATCATGTGAATATCACACAGCCCAGCAACTCCAGGAGTTTTATAACCAGAGAAATGAAGTAATATGGTTACAGGAAAACATGCACACAAATGTTTGTAATAGCTTTATTCAACTAGATGTCCTTCGGCAGGTAAGTGATTAAACAAATTATGGTACATTCATACCATAGAATACTATTCAGCAATGTAAAAGGAATAAAAAAAGAACTATTTGGACATGAAACAACAATGATGAATCTCCAGAGAATTATGCTCACTGAGAAAAGCCAATCCAAAAAGATCACATAATGTATAATTCCATTTATATAATATCCTTGAAAAGACAAAATTATAGAAATGGGAGAACAGATTAGCAGTTGCCAGGGGTTAAGAAGGCAGTGGGAGCAGGGAGAAGTGGGGGTAGTTATAAAAGAACAACATGAGGGGGACTTCCCTGGTGGCGCAATGGTTAAGAATCCGCCTGCCAAAATGCAGGGGACATGGGTTTGAGCCCTGGCCCAGGAAGATCCCACATGCCGCGGAGCAACTAAGCCCGTGCGCCACAACTACCGAGCCTGCACTCTGGAGCCCATGAGCCACAACTACTGAGCCCGCATGCCACAACTACTGAAGTCTAGAGCCCTTGCTCCGCAACAAGAGAAGCCACTGCAATGAGAAGCCCGTGCACCGTAACGAAGAGTAGCTCCCATTCGCCGCAACTAGAGAAAGCCCGCGCGCAGCAACAAAGACCCAACGCAGCCCAAAATTAATTAATTAATTATTTTAAAAAACAACATGAGGGAACCTTGTGGTGACAGACATATTCTGCATCTTAACTATAAAGATGTCAATATCCTAGTTGTGATATTGTACTAAAATTTTGCAAGCTGTTAACTTTGGAGAAAACTGTATAAAGGTTAAATGGGATCCCTCTACATTATTTCTTACAACTGCATATGAACCTACAGTTATCTCAAAATGAAAAATTAAATTTAAGAAAAAGGAAAAAAAAAGACATAAATCACAAGGCCACAAATGAGGAGAGACGGCACCCAAGCAGACAAAAAAGATTTCAACTGTTTTTTAAAGACAGAAAATATGGGAATACTAATTAATTTAGCAAAGTGGAGAAAGCCACAATAAAAAGTATGTGAAATAATAAATATACAAAATGAGCTAATTTGCCTATAGGATGCCAAAGAGCTCAGGTCTCAGGTTTTGAGTACTAGTAAAATACTAGCTAAAAATAGAAACTTCTACAAATAAAACAACTAGTTCCTTGGCCACCTCTCCAACAGAAACCGCTACCAGAAGTGCGATGCTATCATAACAAAACCCGCAACAAGTTGCATTTTTCTTAGTCACCACTCTGTACGCAATGAGGAATTTCATATCAGAGAAGGAAAAGATGATGATCCACCTTATGCAGTAGAAAAATGGTTACAAAACCTGTTGATGGCTGTAACTCAGAAGGCAAATCACACACATGATGACTTTAAAACTGTATGGGGAAAAACTGGAAAATGAAACTTTACAGTGTAGGCTGATTATTATTGGCTGTTTCTAGCAAAAATCAAAAATTTATTTGGTTATTGGTACTTTGAATTGACTGGAAGCAAATGGATTAAGAGTCTGCTAAGTTTCTGTAGGAAATGTATTGGCAGAAAAACAACAGGCCCAGATTTAGAATGTCTGTTCAAGACTTAAAAACAACCTCTGGGGGCTTCCCTGGTGGCGCAGTGGTTGAGAGTCCGCCTGCCGATTCCGGGGACACGGGTTCGTGCCCCAGTCCGGGAAGATCCCACATGCCGCGGAGCGGCTGGGCCCATGAGCCATGGCCGCTGAGCCTGCGCGTCCGGAGCCTGTGCTCTGCAACGGGAGAGGCCACAACAGTGAGAGGCCCGTGTACCGCAAAAAAAAAAAAAAAAAAAAACAACCTCTGGGAGTCCAACCTTCTACAAACAGGCAAACTGCATGATACCCAGGACAGCATGCTTCCAGCATCAATTCTGGACACAGGGTGTGAGCAAACAAAATAATGGAAAAAGAAGAACCCAAGGATGTTCCCTGGAGCCATGGAGAAAAAAGGATGTGAGTGTTTCTCCCAGGGAACAAAATCAGAGTCCAATCAAGAAACATCCTTCCCTTCCAGGGAAGGGAACCTTCCTTTATATCTGTCCATAAACATTAAAGAACTGCTACAGAAGAGTAAATACTGTGTGTCTATGCTTCACCTTCCAAATGCTACTGTTTACTAGTCATGTTGTGCCCTTATTATAATACTTTGGTGAGGAGAGTAATAAATAATGTGTTTTCTTAATTCATTTGAACAAGAAAGGCTTATCTGGACCTGATAAGATAGCCTGGCACCACTCAAAGATCCCATACAGGCATACCTCATTTTATTGTTCTTCATTTTACTGGGACTTAGCAGATATTGCATTTTTTACGAATTAAAGGTTTGTGGCAACCCTGCATTGAGCAAGTCTATCGGCGCCATTTTTCCAACAGCATTTGCTCACTCTGTGTCCTCTGTGTGTCTGTGTCACACTTTGGTAATTCTTAAAATAGTTCAAACTTTTTCACTATTCTTGTATTTTTATGGTGATCTGTGATCAGTGTAATCTCTGATGTTACTATTTTAATTGTTTTAGATGCCATGAACCATGCCCATGTGAGATGGCAAACTTAATCAATAAAAGTTGTGTATGTTCTGACTGCTCTACAAACCAGCTGTTCCTGTCTCTCTCCCTCTCTTCAAGCCCCCCTATTCCCTGAGACACACAATAGTGAAAGTAGTCCAGTTAATAATCCTCAAGAGAAGGGATGGTTTAAATGAAACAAAGAGTCCTCTCACTTTAAATCAAAAGCTAGAAATGATTAAGCTTAAGAAGGAAGGCATGTTGAAAGCCAAGACTGGCTGAAAACTAGGCCTCTTGCACCAGTTAGCCAAGTTATGAACGCAAAGGAAAAGTTCTTGAAGAATATTAAAAATGCCGCTCCAGTGAACACATGAATGATAAGTGAAATATCCTTATTGCTGATATGGAGAAAGTTTTAGTGGTCTAGATAGAAGATCAAACCAGTCACAACATTTTCTTAAGCCAAAGCCTAATCCAGAGGAAGGCCCTAACTCTCTTCAATTTGATAAAGGCTGAGAAAGATCAGGAAGCTGTAGAAGAAAAGTCTGAATCTAGCAGAGGCTGGTTCATGAGGTTTAAGGAAAGAAGATGTCTCCATAACATCAAAGTGCAAGAGGAAGCAGCAAGTGCTGATGTAGAAGCTGCAGCAAGTTACCCAAAAGATCTAGCTAAAATGATTAATGAGGTTGTTATACTAAACAACAGACTTTCTATGAAGATGAAACTGTGTTATATCGGAAGAAGATATCATCTAGGACTTTCATAGCTAGAGAGAAGTCAATGCCTGGTTTCAAAACTTCAAAGGACAGGCTCACTCTCTTATTAGGGACTAATGCAGCTGGTGACTTTAAGTTGAAGCCAATGGTCATTTACGAAATTCCTAGGGTCCCTAAGAATTATGCTAAGTCTACTCTGCCTGCACTCTATAAATGGACCAACAAAGCCTGGGTGACAGCATACCTTTTCACAACATGTCACTAAATATTTTAAGCCCACTGTTGAGACCCAATGCCCAGAAAAGAAGATTCCTTTCAAAATATTACTGCTCACTGAAAATGCACTTGGCTACCCAAGAGCACTGAGTGAGATATACAATGAGATTATTGTATGGGTGTTTTCATGACCATTAACACATCCATTCTGCAGCTCATGGATCAAGGAGTAATTTTGACTTTCAAGTCTTATTATTTAAGAAATACATCTCAGAAGGCTGTAGCTGCCATAGACAGTGATTCCTCTGATACAGCTGGGTAAAACTGAAAACCTTCTGGAAAGGATCTCATCATTCTAGATATCACTAAGAACATTCATGATTCATGGGAAGAGTTCCAAATATCAAAATTAAGTGTAGTTTGGAAGTTGATTCCAACCTTATGGATGAGTTCTTAAGGGGTTCAAGACTTCAGTGGAAGAAGTAACTGCAGATGTGGTGGAAACAGCAAAAGAACAAGAATTAGAAGTAGAGCCTGAAGATGTGATTGAATTGCTGAAATCTCTTGATAAAACTTTAGTGGATGAGTTGCTTTTACAGATGAGCAAAGAAAGTGGTTTCTTGAGATGCAATCTACTCCTGATGAAGATGCTGTTGAAGACTGCTGAAATGACAACAAAGGATTTAACATGTTACATACACTTAGTTGATGAAGCAGTGGCAAGGTTTGAGAGGCCTGACTCCAACTTTGAAAGAAGTTCTACTGTGCATGAAATTTATCAAACTGCACTGCATGCTACAGAGAAATGGCTCATGGAAGGAAGAATCAATCAATATGGCAAACTTCACTGCTGGCTTACTTTAAGAAATTCCAACAGCCACCCCAACCTTCACCCCACCCTGATCAGTTAGCAGCCATCAACATCAAGGCAAGACCCTCCATCAGGAAAAAGATGAGGACTCACTGAGGGCTCAGATGATGATAAGCACATTTTAACGGTAGAGTATTTTTAAATTAAGGTATGTACATTGTCTTTTTTAGACATAGTGTTACTGCACACTTACCAGATTACAGTATAGCATAAACATAACTTTTATGTACACTGGGAAACCAAAAAAAAGTTGTGACTTGCTTTATCTCAATATTTGCTTTATTGCATTGGTCTAGAACTGAACCCGCAATATCTCCAAGGTATGCCTGTACTTTGAACTGAAGGCAATGGCTGGTTGTACAGGGGGTTAGCATGCCCTACATGTGGGAGGGAGAATGAAACAGTCTGGGGACCAGAATGGCCAACTGAAGCAGAGTCAATGCTACTTATCCACTACACTGGTCCCTGTTCCTGGGCAAATTAGAAGAATACATTTTCCAGCCTCCTTTGCAATTATGTTAGAGGTAAGGTGACTAATTCCTTACCAATATAATATGGTGAGAGTAATGTTAGCCACTTCCAGGCCTGGCCTTTAAAACCATTCATTGAGATCCTCCAGCTCTTCCACTGCCATCTTGGAAGCCAGATGGCATAGCTACAGATGGAGGAGTTACATCCAACTTGTGTTAGACTTTTCATGACAAAAATATTTTGTTGTTGCTATTGTGCTGTTGCCATAGCACAGCACAGTCCAGTGCTTTCAAAATTTCTTGTGCATATAAATCATCTTGTTCTGAGGCACACCTGGGATGTGGCCTGAGATTCTACATCTCTAACAAGCACCAAGATGATACCAACGCGAACAGTCTACGGAATACACCTTGAAAAGCAAGATTAATACACAGGGGGAGAACAGATGATTCTCTGGAGAAACCAAATGGCCCAGAGAAAAGGTCTCCTGTAGGAACTGAGCAGCAAGACTAGAGAATTCAGGCTAGCATTCACAGTGAATCAAAAACTACATGTAAACAATATTGTCAACTATTTTCAATCCAACGAAGTGTATGCTTTGTAGAACTGAGAAGATGGCTTCCCCTGCCCTTTCCTGCATCTTCCCGCCTGTCTTTAAGCCTGTCTTCCTAACCCCACCTTAAACCCCATGACCTGGATTAAATACCACCCCCTCTGTGAAGTTCTGCCATTCCATCTAATGACCAGATGGGCACTAATCCTCCTGTCAGTTTCCGTAGCACTTCTATCACTTCAAGACCCTCAACACATTATTCCCTGATTGCATGTGATTTAACTCCTCTATCAGAATAAGCACCTGAAAAACTACAACACTGATCACATCAGCCTGGCTCAAAGGCAGTGCTCAGGTTTTTTGTTTTTGTTGACTGTTAAATGAATCCATGAATTAGAAAATTCAGGGATTTCAGAGTGAGTTGAGCAAAGAAACTAAATCAGGCCTAATTTTTTAAAAAAATCCTCAAAAATGAAGAATTAAAAATTACACTGCCCGAAAAAAATTTCAACATTGAAAATCTTCAAAATATAGCAAAGACAAAACTGATAAATAGTTAAAACTAAATGTTTATAGTGCATACACTGGTCATTTCCATACTCACAGGTGGCCAAAGCAAAAGGCCTAAGATCTTCCTGTAGGATTATTTACCATCAGAACAGTCCACTGCTTTAGAAAATGTCTTGAGTCAATCAGATAACTAAAGAATAAGTAGGATTGTGAAGTATCTTTTCTAGAAAAAAAATAGTATATGCCATTTCATGACTCAAATTTGGTACTTTTAGAAATTTTGGCAACTTTTTTTTCTTTCAGTTATTTAAATTGTTTACCACCAAGAGTATAAACCTAAACATTATGTGATTATAGCAAAAAAGATCTGCTACATGGAGGGGGGGCAGGAGGGACCAAAGTGAAACAGAGCTGTTCTTCAAGAACTAGACACTGCTACTGATAACAAACAAAGGGTCTTGACTGGTTTAATGAATTCACTCCCATCTATGCATCTATAGTATCTTTCTGGAACTAATTTAAAGAAGACAAAAATGTTGGAGCTAGGGTTGCCAGATTTAGCAAATAAAAATGCAGTCGGCCCAGTTAAATTTCGGATAAACAATGACTTTTTTTGTTTGTTTTGTTTTGTTTTCAGTACGCAGGCCTCTCGCTGTTGTGGCCTCTCCCGTTGCGGAGCACAGGCTCAGCGGCCATGGCTCACGGGCCCAGCCGCTCCGCCACATGTAGGATCTTCCCGGACCGGGGCACGAACCCGTGTTCCCTGCATCGGCAGGTGGACTCTCAACCACTGCGCCACCAGGGAAGCCCAACAATGACTTTTTAGTAAAGCATGCCCTACGCTTTATACTAAAAACTTATTCACTGTTTACTAAAATTCAAATTTAACTGGGTGTCCTGTATTTTATCTGGCAACCCTAAGGGAAGCCCAAATCAATCCAATTTCCTCACTTTGTAGCAGAAACTGTGACCCCAAGAAGGGAAGTGACTTACCTAAACCAAACATCAAGGAACTCAGTTTGCTTTCAAAAGAGAAAACATATTTCACTAGGTCACCTTGGGTTCCACTCATGGTCCATTCGACCTCTGATTTTCACACACCTCACAGAAGCACCAAGCAGACAAGCTGTCAAAGGATATGGTTTTCCTCTTTTAACATCAAACTGTGAGTTCTAGTAAACTTACCAACTCTAGTCTTCAAAAACAACAAATGAGGAAACTATGTATTTCTCTTAACTTAAAAACAAAAAATCCTCCTGATAATCTTTTTGCCTACACACCATCACCTCAGATTCTGTTTATGTTCACTCACTACATAAAACAGGACCTCCTTTTCTCCCAAACCTAGTTCTCTCAGGGGTATGGGAGCCGGGGAGGGGGGAGGAAGACAGTATAGCAGATAAAGATTCTGATTTTGACAAATTCGGCTTCCAAACAAGGTTTTAAGAAAAAAGGTTCCGTTGCATTTTTAAAAGCCTGGGGGGAGAAAAAAAAGTAACATAAACCATTATGACTTTCTCTAAGTTTTCTATTAAAAACTTCACCTAGTGAACAAGAATCCAAATCGTGTCAGGTGAAAAACTGAAAGTCAAACAGAAACTCAGCAATTAAAAGACGAAATATCTACCTATGCTTTCCCTCTGGCAGCTTCCAATGTATACAGGCCTCTCTCGAGATCACACACGTCGGAAGAGTAAGATCCTCAGAAATCACCTAGTCCATCCTTTCATTTTACAGATGTGGAAACTCAGGCCAAGGGGAGGGCTGACTTGCCCAAGGTCTCACAGCCCGTCGGGGGCAGGACTTCAACTGGGACTCCACGCTGGCAGCCCCGGGCCCTCAGCGCCCGATGGCTCCTGCGGCCCCCGGCTCAGCCCGGCCCAAGGGCAGCCTCGAAAACCGGGGCGGAAGAGCCCACGGCCCGGGGTCGCTGCCGCCTTTCGGCCGGATAGGCGCCTGGGCCCCGGCCCAGGGCGGTGCGAGACCCGGTCCTCGACGGCCGCCCCCGACCCGCCCACCTGTCGCGGACCGCACAACGGGCAGCCACACCCCCTGCCAGGGCCGGGGGCTCGGCCGGCCTCGACAGCGGCCAGCAGCGGCGGCTCCGCGCGGCGCGGGTACGCCGGACCCGAGGCCGCAGGAGTTACCTCAGGTGGGCGCTGAGCTCGCGGCGGGGAAACCCCCGCCCGCCTCGGGCATGCCGGAGACGCGGACGCAGCAGGGCTGCAGCTCGGCCACCGCTAAGCCTGTTTACAACCCTCCGCGGGAGGACGCCGACTGGTCTGTCACGTGATGCACACGTCACGTGCTCGACCGGGGTGGGGCAGAGGCGTTGCCCAGCGACGACGGTGATCTGGGGGCGGGCGTCGGCGTCGGCGCGGTCTTTCTGCTCTCCCAGCTCTTGGGCTGCTGTGCAGAGTCGACAGCCGGCGCGCCCTGATCAACCCGGGCGAGGAAGAGGAAAGACCCACCACTGGCTTCGTCCTTTAGTGACCCCTGAGCCTAACCGCATGTATCATTCTTGTTTTGGAAGGGGGAGGGAATTCGGTCCGGCATTATGATGTTGAACTTGAAAAGAAAAATGGAAAATACTTCTTTACCCAAAGCTATAAAACAAAGGGAGAGCAGAGGAATAAGCAATAATGGTTTGATTTGCCTTAATGAACACTTTTGTTTACTTTTGCTCCCTAATGTGAATGAAGGTCCACAGCCTACCATCCCCCCCATCATAGAAAGGCTGTGAAGAGAGCTTATGGGACTTCCAATTTTTATTTTAAATTATATTTTATTATCATTTCCATGATTAGTCTTTGTATATGTAAATACAAACATATCTAAGTAAATATTTGATTTGGCATTAAGCTTTTGTCCACATCAAACTTTCCTGGTTATAGCTCTGTCACTTTGTTTGTAGTGACTACTTCTACCAAGTGTAGTTTTCCTAGATCAAACTTTGTAGAAAGTCTCAGCCACTGACAATTTCTCCCATAATATTCATTATAAGCTGTGTAATAAATAATTTGTATTATTTCTTACTAAATTCATGAGTGAATTGGGAGCAAATACCTGCAGATATGCCAGTTGTTAGGTTGTCCTGGTGTCATCTATTGGGTAATCACATTCCACCATACATTTCCGATCACTTTGCATACTTAGCTATCTATGAGCACATTGACAGGGTCAAAACAGTGGACTCAAAATATCCTCCAGGTCAATAGGACAAGGTCAAATATCCTCTTCATTTCTATAACACACCTGGAATGCAGCACTACAAAGAGTACAAAATATAGTGATGGATCTTCGGCAATATTCATCTTGTACTATGGAAAATAGGTTACAAGGCCAGTTGCCACAACCTGGTTGACCTTTTCTGCTGCCTCTGGCAACAGATGTTCCACGAAGTCAGGAACAGTATCCTCCATTGGTGTTCCTTATCTGGGAAGCAAAGAAAGTTGGCTGATCCGTGCATGTGGAATCCTGCCATCCTTCAGTAGGAAGTGGCAAAGAACTTTTGTAGATCCAGAAGGATCTGTGGGTTAGGCAGTACTCTGGAGGCAATGCTAGGGTGAGCCAGGACTCACTGGAATTCTGGGGAGACATACAGAGATAAAAATTGATTGGTCAGTGGTCAGTGGATTAAAAGCCACAGGATTGGATGAGCTCACACAGAGCACTAACTCTGATACCTTCTGACCTCAACCCAGAATACAAAATACATTTTCCATACTGACTGTATTTACATGTATTGATCAATATATAGCTTAAAAGTTTCAAGAAGCAAATTTACCTTCCCTTTCTCTTCCACTTTATTCTGTTCAGTTTTTTAAAACTTCTGCTCCCAACTCAACTGATTTTTTTAACTGAATACTGGTTCTGTCCTACAGTTTGAAAATCACTGAAAGTCTCTGACCTAGGACATTAATTGCACAATTGCTGGGGAATAAAAGAGAGATCCAAAGGCTAGTCATATGGAGATTAGACTTCAGAGATTAGAAGATAAGCAAAGGAAATTTAGGAGCAGCCAGAGGTAAGAGGAGAAACAAAACAGAGGAGTCCTAAAGACGAAAGGAAGAAAATGTTTCCGGGAGAAGAAAATGCATGTGTCATTGGTCCTGAGAAGTTGAGTAAAATGAAAATTGACCTTTGGATTTGGCAGTTTACAAATCATTGAGAGCTTGAGAACAGAGCAATTAAGACAAAGTGGTGGGGATACAAGCTTGATTTTTTTTATTTTTTTCAAGCTTGATTTTAGAGATAGTAAATGGTGACAGCAAATAGATGTATTTCTTTTTGCTGTAAAGAGGAGCAGGGGAATGGGACAACAGCAGGTAAGAGATGTGGGCGTTAAGGTTCTCTGTTTAAATATTTATACGCTAATAGAAATGGGTGAACAAGGATTGCGAGCAGGCAGATACCGATAGCTTGGTAGACTTGTTTGATGCAGGTGGAATTTCTTTTCCAGTTATTCATAGTTTAATAAAATAAGCTGAGAGTGAGGAGGGGGAGAGATGTTGCTGGTGGTTTTGTGGGGGGCGGGGTGGTGGTGGTGGTGAAAATCATCCAAGAGAGTGCAACATCCCAGCCCAGTTCCAGCCCCAGCCCGGTGATTCCCCACATGGACGACTGCTACATCTTTCTGTTTCCTGACTTCCATCCTGCCTCCTACAGTCTTTTTTCTATGCGATCACCAGCATGATTTTTCAAAACTTAAATCCCATTATAGTAACCCCCAATATTTTCCCAGTTCAGAATAAAGTCCAAAGTTCTTGCCTATAAAGTCCTCCATGACATAGCCCTTTATTTCCTGTCATCTCCCTCACTTGCTTTGCTCCAGCCAGCAGGCTTCTCTGCTATTTCTTCATTACCTCAGGCAAAGAACACTTTCCCCCATTTCTTCACTGCCTTTGTGACTTTACTTAAATGTTAACTTTCTCATAGTGGCTGTATTTGACCACCCTTTTTAAAACAACACTCATATCTGTCACCCTACTCTGCTTGGTTTTTGTTATAGCACTTATTACCAGCTGTGGCAGAGACATTTACAGCTCATGAAATGTCCATTCCCCACCCCAATAACTCTTGCAATTAGGTAGGGCCATATGCCCAGCTCTGACCAATGGGTTGTGAGCAGAAGGGTGCTTCTACACTTCTAGGCAAGAGCATATTGGAGCCACCATGCAACCCTCCAGCTCTCTCTTCCCCTGATGCAGCAATCTCACAGACCACACGTGGCACTGGCAAACCACACAACAGAAACAGACTGAATCACTGAGTTACCTTATCAGGCAGTTGCCCTGAAAAGTTGCCTGGCTCACTGAATTTTGCAAGGGTGAAGAATAAACTTCGTGTTAAACCACTGAGCTTTGGGGGTTAATGTGTTACCACATTGTAACATAACATCTGTTATAGTCTGAATTATGTCTCTTTAAAATTTATATGTTTAAGTCCTAAGTCCCAGTACCTCAGAATGTGACTGTATTGAAGATAGGCCCTTTAAAAAGGTAGTTAAGGTAAAATAAGGTCATTCAGGTGGGCCCTAATCCATTATGACCAGTGTCCTCATAAGGAGAGATTAGGACACAGATACCCATAGAGGGAAGATCATGTGAAGACACAGGGAGAAGGCAGCTCTCTGCAAGCCAAGGAGAGAGGCCTCAGAGGAAACCAACCTGCCAACTCCTTGATCTCAGACTTCTAGCTTTCTAGAACTGTTAGAAAATAAACTTGTTTAAGCCACCCAGTCTATGGTACTTTGTTATGGCAGCCCTAGTAAACGAATACATCCTAACACCAATACTCCATCTGGCATGTTTATTTTTATTGTTTCCCTTCTCTAGAATATAAGCACATAATGAAAGCAGGGATATTTAGTTCAACACTATGTCCACAGCATTTAGAATAGTGCCTGACACCTAGTAGACGCTCAGTTAATACTTATTGAATGACTGAATACTGTATTTAAATGAAATTTTTTCCAAGAAAATCTCTGGGGCTCTACTCATTTTGCTAACTTTCCATAATATTTTTTAGATTCTTCTGAATTAAACTTCCCTTTTCATTTCTAATTTTACTAATTTACTTTTCTTTCTTAAGGTAATGTTGATATAAATTTGGCTGAAATATTGTGGAATAAGTGCAATTTTATTCAATTTCCAGTATTCCATTTCTTTTCTTTTCCTGATTTCCATTTTCTCTTTTCCTTTGGTTCTCTCAGTTCTTTTCCCAAGTTTTAGATCAGTTATAGTTTTTCTCTTTCTTTGTAACATAGACATTTCTACCTTATTTCTGGAATAAAGAATATAGCACTATTTTCTGGTAAGTTACAGCTTTGACTGTGTTGTGCAAATTTTAATAAGTACTATTTATGAAAGTTGGTGTATAAAATAATACTTTCTAGGATTTTTAAATATGTGTGAAGAATTTTTTAGTTTTCCATTATTGTTAAACACTTTAATGACAGCATTTTACAACAGAATACTTCTATGAATGTACTGTTTAAAATGTTTACTTTTTATATTTTACATGGATTTTCTTGCCCCCAAAGGAATCAAATACTTGAGAAAACATATATTCTCTATTTGTCCCATTTTATTGTCTACAAAAATGTTAAATTCATCTTGTTTTTCACTGTTGACTTGTCCTGTTATATCCACAATGGATGTTAAGGCACATACTAGCTAGTCTAGTCCACTTCTTTTTGGACATTTTTTTTTTAAGTTTTTTTAATAAACTATTTTTTAGAATAGTTTGATTTACATAAAATTTTCAAGAGTTCCCATATATCCCACACCCAATTTCCCCTGTTAATACTTTATATTAGTATGGTATATTAAAGTCTATGCTTGATTCAAATTTCCTTAGTTTTTTTTCTTTTTTTTAATTTTTGGCCACAGTGTGTGGCATGTGGGATCTTAGTCCCCCAACCAGGGATCAAATCCGCGCCCCCTGCATCGGAAGGCGAAGTCTTAACCACTAGACTGCCAGGGAAGTCCCAGGGGCTGTGGGTTTTTGACAGGAAGATCACAGAGGTAAAGTGCCATTCTCACTACATCTAATCAAGGGTTCATTCTATCAACATGATGCATCATTGTTGATGTTTGACCTTGATCACCTGGCTGATGTAGTGTTTGTCAGGTTTCTCCATTGTAAAGTCACTCTTTCCCCCTTTCCACACTGTACGCATTGGAAGGAAGTCACTAAGCACAGTTCACAGTTACAGAATGGGGAGTTATACCCACTTTCTTGAGGGAGGACTATCTACAGAATTCTTCTGAATGGGAGATATGTCTCTTCTCAATCATTTTAAAATTTACTGTTTATGTAAGTGTAGACTCATGGATACTTGTACTTCGAATTATAATCCAATACTACTTTATTTTATTGCTCAGTGTTCCAGGTTTGGCTACTGGGAGCTCTTTCAGTTGACTACTGTGTCCCTTTGATATACCCCATCATTATTGTAGGTTTTTGGTGTGGGCTTTCTTTTTTCAGCACTCCCTTTCTTTCTGGCACTACAAGAAGTCATATTTCCTGTTCCAGTCCTAGAATCAGCCATTTCTCTAAGGAAGTATGGTATTGTCCTTTATTAGACAATTGGTATTAGAAACCAAGATCTGGGTGCTAGGTGTACTCTTTGCTACTAGGATGTTATTGCTTCTAGACCCTCTCAGCTGACACAGCAATGAAAGATATCCAGACAATTAATTTTTTTTTTTTGGCCATGCCACGCAGCACATGGGATCTTAGTTCCCCGACCAGAGATCAAACCCGCGCCCCCCTGCAGTGCAGGCACTGAGTCTTAACCACTGGACAGCCAGGGACGTCCTGAATTAAATATTATTAAGCAATAAGAAGAAATGAGCTAAAAGTTAAAAAGTAAACTAAAATTTGCCTGTATCTTTCTACTTCAGGTATTTCCTCTACAGCAAGGTGTTGGACTTTATTTTTTTATCTTACCTGTAACTTTTTCTTTTTATGACTTAAGTCTATTAGCACTCCTTCCATCCTTTATGAACTTTTCTTCCCTTAATGTCTTTGTTTTAAATGTCTACTTTAAGTATTTCTATTGGTAAACATTGGTTTTTGAAAAATAAGACTGAATATGTTTATATATTAAGGATGTGATTATAACAAAGAAATACTATATAGACTAAAATCTCAACCTTATTCTTTTTTCTTTTTCTTTGTATATAATAAAATGTTTGATTCTCTTCTTGAGCAGATTGGATATAAGCTTTGGGGCTGATCTAGTGTCCCTGAATTCTTTTCATTAGGATTTTGTCCTTTATATTTTGCTTCTACCCCCAGCAAACCTTAAATTCTCATCCCTTTTGGAATCTAATCATTCTTTTGTAACAGAAACCGTAGGTAGCTGACCCAGTCTCCATTTCCAGTCTCTTTCTTCCTTGCTTGAAACTGCTATAATGGAAAAGCTAAAACTTTGATCTCCTAGGTGCCCTTATAATAGTGTTCTGGTCAATTACATATAGGATAAAGTCTCTGATCAGGGCATCCCTTCCTGAATAAAGGGGTAAAGCCCAACTAGGAAAAAAGTCTTTATGAGTTTTTTTTTTTTCTTTTCTTTTCTCCTAGGTCTCTCCCTCATCATTAACCCCTCTTCCTAGCTAATTATCACTTGTTACTCTTTGAGAGGTTTCAACTTAAAGAGTACTGGACTAGATCAGATGCTTCTGTTGCATATTTGCATATGTCCACATTTTTTCCTTTATAATATTTATCAAAATTATAATTAAATAATGACATGGTTAGTTGTTTAAAGTCTGTCTGTATTGCAATGTAAACTCCACCTGTCAAGTTCACCTATTTTCCAAACAACTAATTACTTGCACGTGGGAGGCACTCAATAAATATTTGAATGAAGGAGTTTCCAAAAGAGGATTACCTGACAAGCACAATCACCAAGCACACGTAAATTAAGCAATACTTCCACTTTTATCCTTGGCCCCTACCCACACTAAGCAGTCACATTCTTCATAGCCATGTACAAAATCATCAAGTATTTGAAAAAGATCAGTAATACAAAAGAAAGAGATTAACACTGCGAAATAATCCAAGAAAATGAATCGAAAAAATTCAACTAAAAGTTTCAGTTTCCAGAAATAAAGCTGACTAGGTTATTTGAGCCACTCCTCCGGCTGAAACTGCTGGACAAAAATTTTAAATGTATATATTCTTAAAGAATCAAAGAACTGGCAAGAGTCTTGAGAATCACTGGGCTGAAATCTAGGTGAAAGCATGCATCCAAAGAGGTAGGCAGAGCACTGAAATCCTGTCTATACTAAGTGTATACGCCAAACCATGACTCACAGGGCCAGGGAGACAGAAGTCAAGGCTCAATATCATTCAAGGGAGACCCTCTCCCCTCCAAAGCTGGGATCGTACTCCACCCCTCACCCCTAAAGCTGTAAAGAAAGGTAACTTGGAGCTGGTGGGGAGGCTGGCTGAGACAAGCAGGAACATGTGAGAAGTAAACAAAAACCAATCACTGGAATGACTAGAGATCGTAAGTACTGGTAAGGATGTGAAACAGAGGACTCTCAAACTGCTATGAGTAGAGATAAGCTGGTAAAATCCATTTTGGAAAATTCATTGATATCATCTAATAGGTTGAACGAACACAATAATCATCCATGATCCAGCAATTGTGCTCTTAGGTGTAGACCCAAAAGAAATGTGTATACATGTGCTCCAGGAGACATGTGCACAAATGTTCATAGCAGCATTGTATATAATACTCAAGGCTAGAAACAACCCAAATGTGCATCAGCGGTAAATGGAAACATAAATTGTGGCACAGTCATATAGAAGAACACTTCGATAAAAATTAGGTACAACTACATGCGACACAAATAAGTCTCATAATCAACACTGAATGAAAAAAGCCAGAAAAAGAATACATGCCATACAATTTCACTAGGTAAAGGTTTTTGTTTTTGTAAAGCAAAACTGCAGGGATACATGCTTAGATGGTAAAACCATTAAAAAATGCAAGAAAATGACTATCACAGTATGGAAGGATGGTGGTAGTGATTGGGAAAGGGTAGGAGGCAGGAATGAGTTCTGGGGTACTGACAGTGTTTCTTATTTCTTAACGTGGGCAACAGTTACACAGAGGTTTGCTTCCTTCAGGAAGTAAAGATGGAGTTGGCATCTGAATAAAGAGTGGGTGTTAACAAGGGAAAACAGGCTGGGAAAAGTAAAAGTGTGGGCAAATCCCAGAAAGCATGGATTAACAGTACAATATGAGGCTGGAGAAGTAGATGGGGACCAGACCACAGGAGCCTTATTAGTAAGAAGGGTTAAGGATTTGGGTCTTTATTCTAAGAACACAAGAAGTCACTGATACACTGCGAGCATCGATGTGCTCAATTTTTTGGTTCTGCAAGCACACTACAGTTAAGAGTAGACAGTGGGTTATGAAGGACATAGAACTAATTTAAGCAGCCCAGTTAGGAAGCTATTGCAATAGCTCAAGTGAAAGCTATGGTAACATGGACTAGGGTAACTGCAGAGGAGTGAGTGAATTTGAAATAACTACTGTAACTAAAAATAACATCATTTTGGACTAAATATGTGTCTCCTCCAAATTCATATGTTGAAGCCCTAACCCCCAGCATGGCTATATTTGGAGTAAGGAAGTAATTAAGGTTAAATGAGGTCATTAGAGAGAGGCCCTGATCCCATGGTATTAATGTCTTTGTAAGAAGAGACATCAAAGTTCCGTGTGTGCACACTGAGGAAAGACCATGTGAGGACAGAAAGAGAGCAGCTCTCTGAAAGCCAGGAAGAAAGATCTTACCAGAAATCCACCCTGCTGGATCCCTTGAACTGGGACTTCAAGCCTCCAGAACTGTGAGAAAATTAATTTCTGTTGTTTAATTTCTGTTCTCACAGTTTTCTCTGTTTAAGCCACCCAGTCTGTGGTATTTTGTGTTATGGCAGCATGAGCAGACTAACGCACTAAAAAATTGGGAAGTACAGTCTTGAAGTAATGAGTTATCATGCTAAATTCCTTACCTGTAATAATGGGGCATCAAAAAATAATGTTTATATTGGCTACTGTTATGACGGTAACTACCAGAAAAACTAAAATAGAAATTATTAAAAGAGATTGGGGGAGGTATACGGTGACCTTTTTACTTTCATTTTTCATCTTTATATAGTTTTTCTAAAACTATGTAATTTACTTTCATCAATCACTTTGAAAGTTTAACATAATTTTCAAAGAAAAATGAGAACATCATACCTTCTTTCCTAAATTTCAGTCATTCACGTCAACTTTTATGATATTTGTTGTATGTACCCTTGCTTGGCAATTTTCAATCAGCTTTTTTTAACCTATATCAATTTATTTTATTTTCAACTTAAGTTACTTAGAGTTACATTTTTTTTCTGATACAATATATAATTATTAAAAAATGTTGGGCTTCCCTGGTGGCGCAGTGGTTGAGAGTCCGCCTGCCGATGCAGGGGACGCGGGTTCGTGCCCCGGTCTGAGAGGATCCCACATGCCGCGGAGTGGCTGGGCCTGTGAGCCATGGCTGCTGAGGCTGTGCGTCTGGAGCCTGTGCTCCACAACGGGAGAGACCACAGCAGTGAGAGGCCTGCGTACCGCAAAAAAAAAAAAAAAAATGTTCATCCATGTATCACTTAAAATCATCTCATGTTCCAGTAGTGGTATAGCGGTCATAATTTGGGAAACACTGCTACATACAGGACTGAATTATCTATCATGATGGCATAAAACCATATGAAACATATATCAGAAAATTAATTCCCTTCTTCTTTTTAAAATTAAATACCTCCACAAGTTAACAACACTGATAAAATTTTAAAACATCTTAGTATTTAAAGTTCCCATATTAGAATGATTAAAGTTCACTAAACTTGAAAATATTTCATGTAGGTAAAAGTTAAAATTTTTCAGACTTTTAGTGTTGCTAAAACCAAATGCTTACTGTTTAAAAAAATCCAGAAACTAGATTTTATTATATAAAGTTAGTTTAGTTATATAAAACAATATAAATGCCTTAATTTTTTTGTCATGGTAAGCTGTCCAATAAAATTAATTCATTTAACTAATGTTTAACCAGTGCCTATAGGCAAGGCATTCTGCTAATTATTAGCAATGCAAGGATAGATCTGAAGTCTCTAAAAATTATGATCACTTCCCCGTAAGAATTTAAGGCATAAAGAAATGGCTCCCAGGGGATATATGTATGTATATAGCTGATTCCCTTTGTTATACAGCAGAAACTAACACACCATTGTAAAGCAATTACACTCCAATAAAGATGTTTAAATATATATATATATATATATAATTTCTTGAATTAAACTGGTTTATTTCTCAGTGACTTAGAAATTAGAAAAAAAAGACTCAACTTTGACCAAAATCTTTGGTAAACTTAAAACAAGACTTCTTTCTACATGGTCTTGGTTTATAAAGCATAGTGCACTAAGCATATACCAAACATGTCCTAAGCATCCACATTTATCTATAGAATAAATACGTCTTGGCCCACTTTTCAGCAGCCTATCCGTGTAATAGAGTAACACAGATGGAAATATTTTTCATTAGCCTATATAGCCCCCCTTAAAAAGTATGCTATCAACCCCTAATTGCATCACTACTCCACTAATTTCTCACCTTTCCCTTTTGTAAATGTATTTCCTTCTTGCTCTGAAGTAATTTTTCTCCACTCAACATTTAATCTCTTCTAGGAAGCAGAGGAAGGGTAACGGAACTCTTCATTTCATTCAGCCTTGCATGGAGAAAGAGGCCCTGTGGCCCTGTGGAGCACCTAAATTAGCCTTCTGGTACCAGTGCAGATCCCACTTGGGTTGGACTAGAGTTTCAGAGTCTACTTGGGTTGCCTGCCAGCTATTTACTGGGGTTCAGCATCAGATTCAACTAAGCTTCCATAAAGCAAGTGGCCTCCCAAAAGCTGGTATATTAGCTACATCTGGGGAGCAGGGCCCTTACACCTTAAAAGCGTTCTTTTATACTGACAGTCATTTTTTCCAAGTAGAATAAATTACTGATTTATTTAATTAAACTGTTTTATTTTAAAGTATTTATAAAAGAAAAATTATTGTGAATAATCAAAATCATAATGAAATTGAATATTTATTTGAATTTCTCCTGGTAATAGCACTCAACATAAGAAAAACAAACCAAGCTGTGAGATTTTGTTTTCTGTATAGCCATTTTTCAAAAAGTGAAAAGTTGGGTTCTGTATTTAATGGCAACAAGTGGGACATCATCCATTTTAAAACTACCATTCAAAAAGTAGTATTTTAAGAAATATATACTATGATTAACATGATGTGTTTTATAGAATGGATACATATCTGAATGTCAGTCTGAATATGGAAGAAATATATGTGTTAAAACCACACTGGAAAACCAAATGTTCTTTTTTTACAAAAAGCTTGAAATAAAAAGGAACTTGCCAGTAAACTCAATAAACTTTCACGTATGGGATATCTGTTTTAAATCCCCACCCACCCCACCCCCACAAAAAAAATTGTAGATTTGAGTAGAGCCATTACATGAAGGCTTATTTCTGTACAACATGGAAGCTGGTTACATAGTCAATGTTAACTTCCTAAAGTGCATCTTTTGAAGACTTGTCTAGTAAAATTGCAGTATCAAATATAAAATACTTAACACATGACATGCAATAACAAAGCTAAACCATTATAGTTTAAAGTTTTTAAAACTACTTTTAAAACTTTTGATTCACCAAAGAATGAAGATGTCAAATACAGTAGCATTCTCATTCTCCAACAGTATGCATTATATGCTTTGGCAAATCTTTTGGAGTCGAACAAAAATAATGCAGTCTAAACAACATTTCTTCTGTCATTGTAATACGATTCCTCGGGCAGAACATTTAGGTGCAGAGCAAGAGTTAGATTTTTGGAAGTTTTGGTGCATTAACCACAGGATTTGCCTCCTGTAAGTATCTCCTCCCTGCACTCTTGTAATCATAGGTGCAGCTGTGAGTTTCTGCATAACGATGAGATGCACAGAAGTTGTTTCCACATCTAAAGCACAAAAAAAGTTTATGTGAATAGTCACATTTCTACAAGAACCTCATCTCTCTGGGAGATCAAAGCTTGATTTCACGTAGTCCAGCAGGAGCCCTTTAGTCCTCTTTAGAATTGCAGGGCTGACATTTCCCTTCTACTCATGAACAAGCACAAGCACCCCAAAAAAAGAACCGGTTAATTGTCTATGAATATGGGACTTTATAATAAAGAATCTCTTCTGGAGTGAAACAGGCTGTTGACCTCTAGGAAGTAGTAAAACTGCAAAAAGCAATAAATATATCTACCACTTCCTCTTATATCTAGTAAACCTGGGAGAACTCTGAATTTCTGAGAAATTCAGTCTCATAAGAAAATTAAATTATGTAAAACCTAACTATGCCATGAAAGGATTTTAAAGTACTTCTAGCAACAAGATAAGCTGTTTCCATTTGAACAGAATACACTCTAAAAAGCAGCAGCTTTGTTTAATGCCTGGCCTCAACCTAAGGGCAGACACCATCCTCGGAGCATATTAGCAATGCTAATGAAAGAAATAATTATGAGTAGGAAAAAATTAATTATTTTTATAAACATATTATTCATCTGTTTTGAAAAGTGTACCATATACTCATAATTTATAGTACATTAATGTTAAATTTAGTCCTTTTTTGTTTAATTTAAAATAGAATCGAGAATTCCCTGGTGGTCCAGTGGTTAGAACTCCACGCTTCCACTGCAGGGGGCAAGGGTTCAATCCCTGGTTGGGGAATTAAGATCCTGCATCCTGCATGCCACTCAGAGTGGCCAAATAAATAAATAAAATAAAATAGAATCTTGGAGGAGGGGTTCTTCCAAGCCACAGTCAAAGAGAAACCATCTATCATAAGACAAAGAAAGTACACTTCCATTGGTTTATATGTCCTACTTTAAAGGGCAGGGGAGGATCTCATGACTTTGGAAACACATAAGCTATCTACTTGCTCTTTACTTCAGCCAATAAGGAGTTCAGCTGGGTCTATTTGAACATCATCTTAATGATGTTATGAATAGGCAATTTAAAGAACATTTTGTATTGTATCCCCACACTGGGTCACCACAAAAAAAGCATCCCAGCTTTTCAGCTAGCCAACCTGCCTGCATTCGTAGCTAGTAGCCAGTCCAGTTTTCTTTCCACAAAGAAAACAATGCTTTGTTGTTTTCTTCTTTGTTTGAATAGGGGCTTTCACGGGTGGGAGGTGATGAGCACATTCTCCTGTTAGAGAAAGCACACCTTGATTAATACAGACATAAAATTCTAGATGTGAAATACTATTAAAACATTAAACACATTCCTGCCACAGCAAACCTCTAAGCCATAAAAAATCAATTAGTGCTTTTTTTATATCTAAAATTATTTACAGAGTTGCAAGTAAAGATGCACTAGAACTGTTATATTTTTTAAGATGTGGTAGGTTTCTACTGACTAAGACATATTTTTAGGACTTATATTTTTTACATACCAACACCTTTCTAATTATTTCTGAGGACACTCAGTATATTTAAAGTATACTGAACTTTGGCAGAGAATCAAGAAGAATATCTGGTTCAAAATCATATTTATGAGGCTTCTGAGGAACAATATAATATGTATTATAATCACCCTGTCCTTTCACACCAAGAAGGAGCACAAGAATATCATGAAACTGGTCTTTTAGACCTAATTATACCATAGAAACTAAATTCATCAAACCACAAGCAAGTTATTCTTTCAAAACTTCAATTTGTTCATTTTTATGATAACAGGACATGTATTTTTCTCCCTAAGTTTCTAAGTGTTTAAAGGTCAACTCAGTTCTCACATACAAAAAGCATTCTGAAAAATTTAAATGTTATATTTATATAAAATATCATATTATCAATAGTGACTCAGGGTACACTGCTCGATTTCACAGTACTACTACCTTTTCAGAAAATATTTACTAAATTCTGGGCTATTGTAACAACTTGATTTTTTACCTTAAAAATAAGAGCACACCTGCTATTATATGAGAAAGAATTAAATCAATTTCTTTAAATACTAAGTGAAACGCTTTTAGAACTGAGTAGAATTCCAACAAACCCCACTCATAAGCAGAGAGACTCAATGTCACTATCCATACTTGTTACACTAACAGTGTAAGTACACAGTGCGTGGTGGCACCCAGAGGCCAAGAAACAAGAGGCAAACAAAGAAAGCAGAAACAAAGGGAAGAAGTGAGAAGAAAAATGGTAGAGTGTCAATAGAGATGATACCTATTCTCTACTACTGAAAAAGGTTTGAGAGGTCTGGGCTTAAGGTTTATCTGGCAGCTAAAAGTCTCTGAAAATCCTTCAAGGGTTCGAAAAGTTGGAATTACAATTAATTGACACTATGCCTTTTCCCACAACCCAAACTGGGTGCTGGATATACAAGCCCAATAAAATTAAGTATGCTTTATTACTAGGCTAAAATACAGTCCAAGATCTCGCCCAAAACTGGAAAAAAAAATTGCCTAAAACTGGAAACTAACTTATGACTCCTAATGGTGGCCAGGCACCAACTCAAGTTAATAAGCACTTTCTTCTTCAAGTGCACTTAGAGTTATCAAGAACATTTCACAAAGGTGATGGGATACTTTCCTCTTCTCAAATAATAAAAATAAGACAAGCATTTGCACAGGACACAGAGGAAAGGCATATACTACCAGATATCCTCTGAAGCTCATCTAATTGCAATTATCTTTGAAATTCAGGCTTAGGATATTCTTCCTTAAACAACAGTAGAAGAAAAATCTGTTGACGAAAATTTAGTTCAGTGTAGTCATATTTTCATGTTTTTCTTTGCTTGGGGGTGCTTAATTCAATGTTTCGCAAGCTTTTTTTTTTTTATTCAAGAACTCTTGTGAATGTGCAGAAACAGAGAACATAGTAGTGACCGAAATAAGGTGGCACAGAAACATAACCACAGTCTTCTCCTATGAGAATGGTTTCCATATATCCTTCTACCAACCAGAGAAAAATAAAATTATTAGTCATATACTCCATGCTAGGAACCAGCCCTAATATATAGGTTCCCTACTACCAACAGGAAAAATTCAACTTCCATGGATTGACATTCAAGGTCACATGTCCAATATGATACCTTTCTAACTTTCCAGAGTCATTTTCTGTCATTTGCCACATCATACCCACCCTGAATGATGCGCCAGACCCATTCACATGTGCAATCTCTTCTTCTAAAATGCTCCAGTAACCTTGTCAACCTAGTAAAACTCTACTCATCCTGTAAGAAGATATCATCAATCACCAGCTCCTCTCTGAAGCCTTCTCTCAAATGTGTAATGAACATATGAATAAAGAAAAAGTCAATAAAATAATGCCACTGCGAACAGTTGCTTTTCAGAACGAGAGTAAAGATATTTGGATTAACTCACTTGTTTGGCATTTCCTAAATATTGGTCTAATTGGTCTAATTAGACCAATATTTAGGAAATATGATCTAATATTTGATCTAACACAATAATCTATAAAAATTCACCCAACAGAATAAGGCAGCAAACAAAGTATTAAATGGTGTTCAAGATGCAAGTTTGGTAATCATCTGCCTAAAAATGATAACTAAAGCTATGAAGATGGATAAGATTTCCAAGGGAGACCCTACAGTGAAAAGCAAAGAGGACCAATGGAGGAACTCGATTAAGTCAATTAAACAAAACTTATGCCAAAACTTTCACAGACTCTTCTAGGTAATTCAGAATGATACAGTTATTAATGAAAGAAAACAGCAGCAAGTTACATAGCTGTAGTTTGGAGAATCATCACTGCAGGTAGCAGTTGATGACCTGACCTAAATGATGACTGACCTAAATGAAATCAATCAAAAGAGTATACACCTGGGGACAAGCAGAGGGACTGGTAAAACAAGTTAAAAAGAAAACTGAGGCTTAAAAAAACCAAAAACAAACAAAACCAAAAATCTACAAAAATGTAATAGCCCAGAATAAAAAAGGAAATAAAAAGGGAGAAAGATAGGAAAAGAAAAAAAAAACTATTTCAAGAAGAAGGCCATAACAATCAAGTAAGATAAGGATACAGAAGTATCCACTGGATTTGAAATTATGTAGATCTCTGGTGACCTCAGCAATAGCAGTTTCAGAGGAGCAGCGAGAAGAGAAGAAAGCACTGTAGGCTGAATTAGAGTTGAGAGAGATGCGACAAGTACAACACAAACTTCCAAGAGGCTGAGCTGTGGGTTAGGACTGGACAGACTTAAATAGGTGTCAAAGAAAAATAATTATAACATTAAAAGTAGATACATTATAATAATCAAAACTGTGGCACTGGCATAAAGACAGACATACAGATCAATGGAATACAGTTAAGAACCCAGAAATAAACCCTCACATATATAATCAAATGATTTTGACAAGGGTGCCAAGACCACTTGATGGGGAAAAGGACAGTCTTTTTAACAAATGGTGCCTCGAAAACTGGATATCCACATGGAAAAGAATAACGTTGGGCCCTTACATTACACCATATATAAACATTAATTCAAATGTATGCAAGACCTAATGTAAGGCCTAAAACTATAAAACTCCTGAAATAAAATATATGGGAAAAGCGTCATGTCACTGGATATGGCAACAATTTATTGAACACAACACCAGACACAGGCAACAAAGGAAAAAATAGACAAATTGAACTTCATGAAAATTAAAAACTATTGTGCATCAAGACATTATCAACAAAGTAAAAAGGCAACCTACAGAATGGGATAAAATATTTGTGAATCATATATAAGGAATTAACATCCAATATATAGAGTCACCTAAAACTCAACAACAAAAAACAATCAAATTCAAAAATGGGCAAGTGATTTGAACACATATTTCTCCAAAGAAGATATGCAAATGGTTAAGCACATTAAGAGATACTCAACTTCACTAATCATCAGGGAAATGCAAATCAAAACCACAATAAGATACTACCTCACACCTGTTAGGATGCCCACTATCAAACAAAACAAAACAAAACAGAAAATACCAAGTATTGGTGAGAATGTAGAAAAATTGGAAACCTTGTACACTGCTGGTGGGAATGTGACATGGTACAGCTACTACGGAAAACAGTATGGCAGTTCCTCAAAAAATTAAAAATAGAATTACCATATGAACCAGCAATTCCACTTCTGGGTATATACCCAAAAGAATTGTAATCAGAGTCTCAAAGAGATATTTGTATACTCGTGTCTGTAATAACATTATTCACAACAGGTAAAATGTGGAAGCAACACAAGTCTCCATCCATAGATGCAGAGGTATGCAGAGTGTTGTATATACATACAATGGAATATTATTCAGCTTTAAAAAGTATGGGAATTTTGACACATGCTAAAACATAGATGAACCTTGAGAACACTATGCTAAGTAAGCCAGGCATGAAAAGACAAACACTGAATGATTTCACTTATATGAGGTACTTAGAGTAGTTAAAATTATAGAGACAGAAAATAGAACAGTGGTTGCCAAGGCCTGGGGAGAGGGAGGCATGAGGAGTTAATGTTTAATGGGTACAGAGTTTCTGTTTTTCAAGATGAAAAGAGTTCTGGAGATGTATGGTGGTGTTGGTTGGCCAAAAATGTTAATTACTTAATGTCATTCAATTGTACACTTAAAAATGGTTAAGATATTAAATTTTGTTATGTGGGTTTTATCACAATAAAAAAATTTAAAAATGGATACATTAAGACTTTAGAACCTTGGGCCTTATACCTTTAGAACCTTGGGTAGTGGAAACAAATGCTAGGTATCTCTTTAAAGATATGAAAGTAACATGGCAACCATAATATATAATGTATTCTTTAGAACTTCGGGGCTACAAAGGTGGTACATCTTTGGTAGAGTTTCCATCTCTAGTCTGGGTATTAAAACACAAAAAATGATGATAGTAATGGCTTCTTAGGAAATTATGGCTGGCCAGTGCACCTTTAAGGTGTTATTGATATAAGTGAGTGCTAAGAATATAGTCATTTCTGCTACTATGCCTTGGAAAGGCCTAGTCAAAGAGACTGTCCCTTTCTTTCATCCAGAAAAAAACAGTTCATCAAATGGAGCTCTTACTACTGTCCTTGATATTGGACCATGACTTTAAGAAACACCTTTCTAGGGTATTTCCTCAAAACCCATCCAGCACCCAGCATGGCTCTAGAGTGGCCAGGGACTGGGAGGGTTGCGAACTACATGTTAATTTTTCATGCAACTTATCTTTTCGCATAGACCGTATCTTTTCCCAGACAACAGAGACCTCAATTTCAATTTTTGTTTGATTCTTCAAATATGTCCTACAGTCAGTTCTCATAATCATTTTCTTAAGTGGAACAAAGTTTAGGGAAAGTTTACTCTGTACATACCACAGAGAATGTTCTCATTTCTCTTTGAAAATTCAAATTCATAGTATGCATAATGCTATGATTATTAGCCTTATATTGTTTTCAAAATTATCTGTTGCTTACCTACTCTTTTCCCTGCTGCTGTATTATTTCCATTCATTCCAATACCACGGGCAGACTACAATTAAAACACAAAACATCTATAGAGGTGAGTTAATGGAAAATAGAAGGGAAGATCACCAAACATGAAATAATTATATTTTATTGTAAAAATGCTGCTGAGCTTTCATTTAAAATTATTTAATCTATTTTTAATTAAATTAACTTGGAACCTGATTGTCCCATCCATCAATATTGTACTTACTCTTTATCTATAAGAAAGTAAAATTCGATGGCTCAAATAAAAGTTCTTATTGAGGAAAAACATTAATAAAAATATTTAGTATTTAAAAATACATGATAAACTGTTTACACAAAGCTACTTTCAAATTACAGTTCTCAATTTAGGACCAAAACATTATTTAAAATTCAACTGTCAAAAAAATTTTCTACAAACTAGATAAACATTTTAAGAGAAAGTTATGAAAAGAATTCAACCTTAGGCCTCTTTATTTAATGTGTAAACAAAAAACAAACTATATGTTGAATCACTACATGGATAACTAGTAGAACATATTGAAAGGCAAATACTTACTAAAAAAAATTCTGTAGGTTCTAACTGGGGAGAACTTTTCCTAAGGCTTTCTTCCTGAAAATGCTGGAGGTTTGTAAACAGCCCAATTCCAGAGGTTCGAAGCCTGCCTGCCCCATGTGTGCTCTGCAAGCTGTCTCTGCTTGCGCTCTGGGCCAGCGAAGCAAGAAAACCTATATTATTTACACAACCAACAGGCTCTTTGGATGCCTTGTTAGCCATTTCTGTGATATCCCGAGCCTCAACTTTAGAAATAATATCAGATCTTTTCCCAGGTGAATCGACTTTAACAGCTCGAAAGCAAGTAGTCCTAGAGAAAGAAGAATCAGTTATATTTCGAATGTCCAGCGACCGAAGCACATTTTGTGAAGCAGAAGACTGGAGGTTCCCAGACTCAAAACATTTGGACTGTCTCTGTGGTTTCACCAGAGAGTTATGTAGTGACATTGGTGCAGAACAGTGAAGAGGTGATAAGAGTCTATTCTTGTGAGGACTTAATTCACGGTGGTCAAGAACTGCAGTTTCTACTGATTCACCACTCAACACTCTTGCAACATGTTTAAGATGCTGCTCTGTAGCTTTCAACCCTTTATCACCATTAGTGAGTGAGAATTCTGGATTTACCTTCTGTGTGCCTTCTAAGCCACTGCTCTTTTCATCAGCATTTCCTTCGGTAAAGGAAGCAAACGAACCCACTTCAGGTAGAAGCGATTCTTCAGTTACACACTCTTCTGAAGTTGGAAATAAAACAGTGTCATCCTCATTATTAGATGGCAAATTTCCTGAAAAGTTTTTTGTCTGCCTAGGTAGGGATGATCCAAGATGGAGAACAGAATCAGCAAGCTCTTTGTCATTTTCAAACTCCATAGGGGGTATCTGAGGTGGTAGTTTGAAGCCACTATTGGAATGAGACTGTGTGTTACTCTCCCAGTTATTGTCTTCCTTAATAAAATCACTAGCGATAGATGATATGGATATATCAGCAGGGGGCAGAGCTGGCAAACTTGAAATGGCATTGCTGGCTGAGTCAGGCAGATATGTGTTCCCAGAAGAAGGTAAACAAGACTGCCCAATGTGGGGGAGAACCCTTAACAATCTGTGGCGAGCAGCTCCCGTGGAACTACTGGAAGGTCGAGGAACCACAGGTGGACGAGGTTTTACCTTGACAGGTTTCTTAGGCTAAAAGAAAAGAGGGAATATATAATTCTTTACACGGTCATTTTCTCTGCCCATAACAAAAATTAACGAAGGAAGAAAAGGTTACTTCTGTTAACATACTGGCATTTGGATTACCTCAATCTAAAATGTTTAAAAAGATTAAAATCTGGGGCTTCCCTGGTGGCGCAGTGGTTGAGAGTCCGCCTGCCGATGCAGGGGACACGGGTTCGTGCCCCGGTCCGGGAAGATTCCACATGCCGCGGAGCGGTTAGGCCCATGAGTTGTGGCCGCTGAGCCTGCGCGTCTGGAGCTTGTGCTCCGCAGCGGGAGAGGCCGCAACAGTGAGAGGCCCGCGTACCACAAAAAAAAAAAAGCAGCAGCAGCAGCAGCAGCAGCACGGGTAAACTTCAGTAAAAAGACTGATAGTAAGCATGTAATATATTTAATTAAAGACCTAAAACTAAGAGTGGGGACAAGATTAGAAAAATGATTTGTAAATGTTATACTACCTTAAAAAGCAGAAATAATGCAAATATTAAAAATGGAAGAAGAAAGATGAGAGAAAGTAAAATAAGTTCATTGATTATAACTTAATAAGTAGGAGTCAAAAGATATCTTTTAAAAATAAAAGAGAAGACAATTAAGTATGGAAAAGGCAGAATAAGGACATGATAAAAGATATTACTATAAAGTTAAACAATAGAATAAAAAATAAAAGCCTTCTGAAGTACCAAAAAGCACACACTCACATACCCATACACACACAAAACAGGCCACAAAGAAACTGTAAATATAACAAAATAATAAGACATTAAGGACCAAATATAGGGACGTCCCTGGTGGCTCAGTGGTTAAGAATCTGCCTGCCAATGCAGGGGACACGGGTTCAAGTCCTGGCCTGGGAAGATCCCACATGCCTCAGAGCAGCGAAGCCCGTGAGCCACAACTACTGAGCCTGTGCTCTACAGCCCACGTGCCACAACTACTGAGCCCACGTGCCACAACTACTGAAGCCCACACACCTAGAGCCTGTGCTCCACAAGAGAAGCCACCGCAATGAGAAGCCCGCACACCACAATGAGAAGCCCGCGCACCGCAACGAAGAGTAGCACCCACTTGCCACAACTAGAGGAAGCCCACACGCAGTAACGAAGACCCGACACAGCCATAAGTAAATAAATAAATAAATAAATTTATTTTTTAAAAAAAGACCAAATATAAAAGTCATACCAATAAATGTGAATGTGATTAAGTAGTATATTTTTTTAAATTTCAAATTGGTTCACAAAGCAAAAAACAACTCTATGCTGTATATAAAACATCTTCCTAAAACAAAGTAAATCAAAAGTTAATAAAAAAAAAGACATGAGAAAGAGTACACAAAGCAAATTAAAACAATAAGATATCAAGGATTATGGGCCTGATATCAGGCAAGGAAAATTCAAGCTGAAGGTCAGAGATGAAACATTTTATAACATCTAGAATTAGCAGTATAATGAAAATACAACAGTTATTAATATTTATGCACTAAATCACACAACCACCTTCTTAAAGCAAAAACTATGGGAGATGAAAAGAAAAATACACAGAAACCCACTAATAATTACAGACTTTTACATATCACTATTCTCATTCTAAGAGAGAGCAAGCTGAAAAAAAAATAAGGAAATAGAGGACGATTTAATAATGTCAAATCTTTCAGACAGATATCAAACTTTTACCCTGATAACAGAGAATGAGCCATTTTCTTAAGTATACACAGGACAGTCATAAAGAGTGATATTAGATCACAAATAATCAAATTCTATTAAGCAGATATGGAAATAACATTCTCTGATTTCTATGCAATAAAAAGAGAAATTTTAAAAAATTAAAAAGCCTCTCTTGCCAGGAGTTTTTCAAACTCAAACTACTCTTGGATAAACTATCAACTAAAAATGCAAAATTTCTTTTAAAAATTAATGAAAATACTACAAATTGACATTAAGTTCTCCCTGATGAGCTGAACTGAAAAGAATATGTCATCTACACAATATCCTGCCAAAAATGTTTGACCTGCATCTAATCATGATGAAGCAATAAGACAAACTCAAACTGAGGATATTCTACAAAATTGGCCTATACCTCAAAAATATCTGACATGAATGTCCAAAAAAGGCTAAGAAATAGTTCTGTATAAAAGCAGACCAAGAAAACATTACAACTAAATACAACAATGCATGATTCTTGATTGGATTCCAGATTGAAAACAGAAAGAAAAATCAAAATAAAACAAAATGCTATCAAATACATTATTGAGACATGGAGAAATGTGAATATGGATGAAGTAATGTGTATCAGTGATAAATTATGTGTGTGATAACTACATTGTGGTTATGTAGGAGAAGGCTCTGTTCTTAGGAGTTATATACTGAATTAAATATTTAGGGGGAAATGTTACTATATCTGCAACTAACTCCCAAATGGATCAGGTAAAAGAACAGGGAAAGAAAACAAATGTGGAAAAATGCTAACTGGTGAATCTAGGTAAAATTTTCATGGTTGTTCACAGGTATAACATTTCTGAAGGACTGAACATTTTTCAAAGTAAAAAAGGTAAAATAAGTGTTCAGACAAAAGCTAAGAGACTTAATTGCCAGGAGACCTAAATTAAAAGAAATACTAAAAGATTCAGATGGCAGGTAAATAATCTTTAAAGGAAGCAAGTAATTGCAGGAAAGAATAAAGAGCAACAGAAAAGGTAAATATATGGGTAAATATAAATAATATTAGCAATATAAAACAATTTGAGGGGCTCAAAATATATGTGAAATTAAAATGCATGACAATGACACAAAAGGTGTTTGGATGTATAAATGGAGTTAGTGTTCTAAGATTCTGGCATTAAAAGCAAAGTGGTAAAAATCATTTTTATTAGACTATAAGTAGTCAAGAATGTACAAATAATCTCTAGAGTAATCACTTGACAAAGCTAGTATAATAGTAAATTGCTAACAAAGTAGTAAAGGATAAAAACTGAATAACAGGGCTTCCCTGATGGCGCAGTGGTTGAGAGTCCGCCTGCCAATGCAGGGGACACGGGTTCGTGCCCCAGTCCAGGAAGATTCCACATGCCGCGGAGCGGCTGGGCCCGTGAGCCATGGCCGCTGAGCCTGCTCATCCAGAGCCTGTGCTCTGCAACGGGAGAGGCCACAACAGTGAGAGGCCCGCGTACCGCAAAAAAAAAAAAAAAAAACAACTGAATAACAAAAAATAGACTAATCTAAAAAAGGACAAAAAAGGAGAGAAAAAGAAACATAAAACAGGTGGTTAAATAGAAAATAGTAAGATGATAAAAATCCACATGTATCGGTAATTATACTAAATGTAATAGATGAAAATCTTAAGCTTGTCAGTTTAGATTAAAAAATAATAAAACTAACCATGTACTGACTACAAGAGACAATTCTTAAATATAGGAACATAGAGTGAAAGTAACAGAGTGGAAATATAATAGAAACATAAACCAAAATAAAGCTAGCTCAGCTATACTAATAACAAAGTAGCTTATACTAATAAGACAAGTGCATTACAAGGCATAAATAAAAACATTTCTATAATGATAATAAATAATAATTTTTATAATAATATAAACTACAAGAAAGATATCACAATTCCTTGGATATCATAAAATCTGTACTAGATCATTTGATCTAGTTTGACAGAGTTTCAAAATACATAAAGCAAAAATAAACTTCTTAAAAGGAGAAACACACAAATCCACTACCAGAAAGGGAGATATTTAATACACTTTTCTGAATAACTGATGGAAAACAGACACACACAAAAATTAGAAAACCAGAACAACACAAATAACTTATCTAATTGATATATACAGAACACTATATATATGGACAGATTACACAGTCTTTCCAAGTGTGTAAGTGGCATTTATTAATATGCTTAGTCACAAGTCAAACCTCAACTAATTTCAAAGGCTTGAAATCATTTAGAGTATGTTCCATGACCACAGTGATATTGAACTACAAATCAGTAATAAAAAGGTACATAATGGGACTTCCTTGGTGGCGCGGTGGTTAAGAATCTGCCTGCCAATGCCGGGGACACAGGTTCAAGCCCTGGTCTGGGAAGATCCCACATGCCGCGGAACAACTAAGCCCATGCGCCCCACCTACTGAGCCTGTGCTCTAGAGCCCGAGAGCTATAACTACCGAGCCTACGGGCCACAACTACTGAAGCCCTCAAGTCTAGTGCCCGTGCTCTGCAACAAGAGAAGCCACCGCAATAAGAAGACCGCGTGGTGCAGCGAAGAGTAACCCCCGCTCGCCGCAACTAGAGAAAGCCTGCAGGCAGCAATGAAGACCGAACACAGCCAAAAATAAACAAATAAAGAAATTTATATCTTAAGAAAAGGTACCTAATATTCCACGTTTGAAAACTAGAGGTTTGCTTCTAAGTAAGCCATGAGTCACGCTGATATAAAGATTTAATGTAATCCCTGTGAAAATCCCAATAGCATTTTTGAAGAAATAGAATAATCCATCCTAAAATTCGTAAGTGATCTCAAGGGACCCCAAATACTCAAAATAATATTGACACATAAGAACAAAGTTGCAGGTCTCACACTTCCTGATTTCAAAACTTACTGCAAAGCTAAAACTTATTGCAAAGCTTATTACAAAGCTGTTGGTGTGGTACTGTCTTTATGTCAGTACCACACTAATCAAAATAGTGTGGTACTGACATAAAGACAAACATATTGACCAATGGACTACAACAGAGAGCCCAGAAATAAACCCTCACATATATGGTCAAATGACTTTCAACAAGATGCCAAGACTACTCAATGGGGAATGAACAATTTCTTCAACAAATGGAGTTGGGAAAATTGGATATCTTCATACAAAAGAACGAAGTTGGACCCTTACCTTGCACCATATACAAAAATTAACTTAAAAATGTATCAAAGACCTAAAACTATAAAATTCTTAGACGAAAACAGGAGGAAAAGCTTCATGACATTGGATTTGGCAATGGTTTCTTGGATATGACATCAAAAGCAGGGGGAACAAAAGAGAAAACAGATAAACTGGACTACGTCAAAATTTAAAGCTTCTGTGTATCAAAGGATACTACCATCAGAGTAAAAAGGCAACACACAGAATAAGAGAAAATATTTGAAAATCATATATATCATAAAGGGCTAATATCCAGAATATATAAAGAATTCTTAAACCTCAACAACAAAAACAATAACCTGATTCAAAAATGGGTAAAGCACTTGAATGGATATTTCTCCAAAGAAGATATACAAATGGCCAACTAGAACATGAAAAGATGCTCAACATCATTAATTATTAGGAAACTGTAAATCAAAAGTACAACTATGACCTCATGTCCATTAGGATGACTACTATTAAAAAAAAAAAACAGGGGCTTCCCTGGTGGCACAGTGGTTGAGAGTCCGCCTGCCAATGCAGGGGACACGGGTTCGTGCCCCAGTCTGGGAAGATCCCACATGCCGCGGAGCGGCTGGGCCCGTGAGCCATGGCCGCTGAGCCTGCGCGTCCGGAGCCTGTGCCCCGCAACGGGAGAGGCCACAACGGTGAGAGGCCCGCGTACCGCAAAAAAAACAACAAAAAAATACAAGTATTGGTGAGGATATGATGAAATTGGAAGCTATGGAAAACAGTATGGCAGTTCCCCCGAAAATTAAAAATAGAATTACCATATGATCTTAAAATTCTGGGTAAATTTCCGAAAGAATTTAAAGTGGGGTCTCAAAGAGATATTTGCATACCCTTGTTCATAACAGCATTATTCACAATAGCTAAAAGGTGTAAGCAACACATGTCTCCATTGACAGATGCACGGTTAAGTAAAATGTTGTATATACATATTTACTCAACCTTAAAAAGTATTGAAATTGTGACATAAGCTACAACATGGATGAACCTTGAGGACATTGCTAAGTGAAATAAGTCACAAAAAGACAAATACTGTAGGATTTCACTCATATGAGGTTCAAGAAAGTCAAATTCATAGAAAACAGAGAGTAGAATTGTGGTTGCCAGGGGCCGGGGGAGTAGAGAAATAGGGAATTGTTTAATGAGTATAGAGTTTCCATTTGCAAGATGAAAAAGTCTGGAGATTGGTTGCTCAACAGTGTGAATGTACTTAACACTACTGAACCATATGTACACTTAAAAATTATTAAGATGGTAAATTTTGTTATATTTATTTTACTATAATTAAAAATTTAGTAATGTTAATTATAGAATCTAGGTGGTGGATAAACAGGTGTTCACTGTAAAATTCTTTCAACCTTGCTGTATGTTGGAAAAGAAAGGAAAATTAAAGACCAATTTCTCTGATGAACAAAAATCCTAAATAAAATATTAGGAAATTTAATTAAAGACATAAAAAGTAAAATTCACCACAACCAAAAATGGTTCATTCTAAGACTGATTTCATATTTAAAAAAAATAAATTCACCACATTATTAGAATAATTTTATTCAGTGTAAAATACTTTTTAATTTCCCTTTGGATTTCTTCTTCGACCCATCAGTTACTTAGAAGTGTGTTATTTCCAAAATATTAGATTTTCCAGATATCTTTGTTGACTCCTAATTTTATCCATTGTAGTAAGAGAGCATTTTTTTACACACACACACACACACACACACACACACACACACACACACTGTATTTTATTTTTACAAGAGATAAATAAACTGACACCAAGCATTGTAAATGGATGACCACAACAAAAGCAACAATGATTGCAATTACCAAACACGAAACACACTCATACTATGAAGAGAGCATTTTTTGTATGATTTGAGTCTTTTAAAACTTATTGGGACTTGATTGATAGCATACGATACACTTTATCTTAGTAAATGCTCTGGGTGCACTTAAAAAGAATGTGTATTCTGCTGTTGTTAGGTGGAGCTTTCTTTAAACGTCAATAGGGACAAATAGGTTTACAGTTGTTCAAGTCTTCTTATATCCTTTCTGATTTTCTATCTTTCCTATCAATTTTTGACAATGCGAGTTATATTAGAAATCTAATATAACTATGAATTTATCTATTTCTCTTTGTAGCTTTTTTTTTTTTTTTTTTTTTTGCGGTACGCGGGCCTCTCACTGTTTGGGCCTCCCGTTGCGGAGCACAGGCTCCGGACGCGCAGGCTCAGCGGCCATGGCTCACGGGCCCAGCCGCTCCGCGGCATGTGGGATCTTCCTGGACTGGGGCACGAACCCGTGTTCCCTGAATCGGCAGGCGGACTCTCAACCACTGCGCCCCCAGGGAAGCCCCTCTTTGTAGCTTTTGCTTCATGCATTTTGATGTTCTGTTATTAGGTACATAAACATTTAAGATTGTGGGGAAAGGATTTTATTTTTAATAGAGTTAGGTCAACTGTACTCCATCTGGAAAAAACTTGTCTTCATCCTACTTTACATTATACATGTTTTTTAAAGTTGTGAGGTTTTTTTTTTTCAGATGGATTGTAAATCTAAATGAGAAAGAAAAATCATACGGCTTTTGGATAAAAAACACAGGAGCGTGTCTTCAAAACCGTGTGGTAGGAAAAAACTTCATTAAAAGTTTATAAAAACTAGTAATCATAAAAGGAATACTATTAAGTTAAAATACATTAAAATAAAGAATATTTATTCATTAAAAAAATAAGAAAGTGAAATAGCAGCTGCTAGAATATCTATAAATCATGTATCTGTCAAAGAACTTGTATCCATAGTATATAAAAATTCCTTCAAATCAGTAAGCAAAAGGCAGACAACCCAATTTAAAAAATGAGCAAAATATTTGAACAAGCACTAGACAAAGTCAGTATCTTAAAAAAAAAAACGGATGTATTTAGACAGTGTGATTCACATGATATAAAGACTGTTGGTACAAAAGTCAATATCTTAATGGCGAATAAGCATATGAAAAGCTTAACATTATTCTCCATCAGAGAAATGTAAATTAAAACCACTACACATCCACCAGAATCGATAAAATAAAAAAGACGCACAATGTCAAGTGTTGGTGAGGATGTGACACAAACGGGAACTCTCCTGTTTCTGATGCGAGTGTAAACTGGTTCAGACACTTCACAAAACTGTTCAGCAAAACAATTAAAGCTACACATATACCTACCCTATGACTCTACAAGTCTATTCCTAGCTATATGCCCCAAAGAAAAGAGTGCATGGGTCCACCAAAGTCATGTATAAGAATGTTCAAAGCAGCTTTGTTGATGAAAGCCAAAAACTAGAAACAACCTAAATGTCAAAAGAAGAAGGAAGAAAGGAAGTACAGGCATACCTCATTTTATTGCACTTTGCAGATAACCGCATTTTTTACAAATTGAAAGTTTGTTGCAACCCTGTGTTGAGCAAGTCTATATTGATGCCATTTTTCCAACAGCATTTGCTCACTTTGGGTCTCTGGGTCACATGCTGGTAATTCTTGCAATACTTCAGACTTTTTCATTATTATTTTATTTGTATGGTGATCCGTGATCAGTGATCTTTGATGTTACTACTACAACTCATGGAAGGCTCAGATTATGGTTAACATTTTTTAGCAATAAAGCATTTTTAATTAAGGTATGCATATTGTTTTTTAGACATAATGCTATTGCACACTTAATGGACTACAGTATAGTGTAAACATAAATTTTATATGCACTGGGAAACCAAAAAAATTCGTGTGACTCACTTTATTGCGATATTCGCTTTACTGTGGTGGTCTGGAACTGAATCTGCAATATCTCCGAGGTATGCCTGTATAGTCATACAATGGATTAGTACACAGCAGTAAAAGAGAATGAAATGATACATGCAACAACATGGATGAACTGCAAAAGTATTATGCTGAGCAAAAGAAACCAGACCAAAAAAAGGTATATTATATATGATATAATTTATACAAAGCTCAAGAACAGTAAAAACTAATTCATGGTGACACACGTAAGAATAGTAGTTATTTCTGGGAGTAGGAAAAGGCAGGTATTGATGGGAAAGGTTATAAGGAAATCTGGAGAGAAATTTTAATTTTGAGTTATACCTATTTTAATTTGAGTTACACCTACATGACTGTATAGAAATGTAAAAATTCATCAAGCTCTATTAAAGACTTGTGAATTTTATTTTATGTACATATTACATTTCAATAAAGAAAAAGTTATTAATGGAGTGAAAAGCAAAATAATAGAGTGGTGATACATATATATGACAAAAAACATATCCAGAATATTAAAGATCTCCAAAAAAGTCAATAAGCAAAACACATACAGCCCAATTTTAAAAATGGGCCAAAGATCTGAACAGGCATTTTACAAAAAAGGATATCCAAATACCCAATAAATACATGAAAGGTGCTCAACTTCATTGATCAGAGAAATGCAAATTAAAGCCATAATGTAGGGCTTCCCTGGTGGCGCAGTGGTTAAGAATCTGCCTGCCAACGCAGGGGACACGGGTTGGAGCCCTGGTCCAGGAAGATCCCACATGCCGCAGAGCAACTAAGCCCGTGCGCCACAACTACTGAGCCTGTGCTCTAGAGCCCACGAGCCACAACTACTGAGCCTGCACGTCACAACTACTGAAGCCTGCACGCCTAGAGCCCGTGCTCCGCAGCAAGAGAAGCCACGCAACAAGAAGCCCGCACACCTCAATGACGAGTAGCCCCCGCTCGCCACAACTAGAGAAAGCCCGCGTGCAACAACGAAGACCCAAACCCAACGCAGCCAAAAATAAATAAATTTATTTATTTATTTATTAAGAAAAAAAACATAATGTAATGCCACTACACACCAACCAGAACGACAAAAATAAAAAAGAAGGACCATATCAAATACTGGTAAGAATGCATGAAAACTGCAACTCTCATTCACTATTGGACAGAATTCATTCAATTACTTTAGAAAACTGACAGTATCTAGTAAAGCTAAACATTCCTTATCAACATCCAGGTAGTGGAGATATCCATAATAAGTAAATATTAACAGCATTTTAAAAAGTAACTATTGCAAAATTAAGGTTAGGCTATCTTTTATTATCTTTCTTAGCTCTAGAACTATGAAATTTTTTTAAATCATGAATTATTTTGAGTGCAGTATTATCACATTAACTACATTGCTGGCCTAAAAAAATCAATTCACTACATTTAATATCTCAATAAATAACTGAGGCCAGAAACTTGAAATGAATAATAGTTTATAAATCTTTTTTCCACAATTACCAACAGACTCAATGCTGTGAGCCCTGCAAGGATATACTAGAGAAAGACCTGGCCAAGCTTCACCTTTTTGCTGAGATTCATGTTCTCCATCTTAGCCTTCAGCAGTTTCATCTTATTCATAGTTATTGAATTTTCAATTATCTGTTGCCCAGAAGGAGAAGGCTCAATTTCCTCATCTTCATCAGTATGCAAATTATACACAGAACCACCACTGCAAAGAAAATAATAATTACTATTGAAATGTACCGTATACCTGCCCAATGACTAAAAATATTTTAAATGCAGTATAAACTATAGATGTTGCTAATGATAAAACGATAAATCCATCTTGTCAATGTAAATTCAAGGCAAATGTATTTCAAAAATATATTTCTTATGAGAAAAAAAGTAAATGGGATAAATATCATGATCTAGCATTACTGAAAATCTAGTACAGCTGAGCTTTTCTGAAGTCAGTATACCATAAGTGAAGATCTTTTATGTTTGGAAATGTAACCAGACAGAATAGCACAGATTTTAAAATGAAAAAAGACACCTTGGTCAAGTCATGACACAAATTATTAAACATGTAAAACATTCCAATTACTGATCAATCACAGTAACATTTATTCATAACTTAACATTTATTATTTGGAGCCCCTTCTCTTTGACTACATAATGCCACAATATAATGCCATAATATAATGGCACTATCATACTATCCTCATATTTATTCTTATACGTCTATCTTTCCCCCTTATTCCCCCATATGTAAGCAAGTTGAAAGCAGATATTAATATTAGGCCTGGGACTTCCCTGATGGCTCAGTGGTTAAGAATCCGCCTGCCAATGCAGGGGACACAGGTTCGATCCCTGATCTGGGAAGATCCCACATGCTGCGGAGCAACTAAGCCTGTGCACCACAACTACTGAGGCTGCGTGCCACAACTACTGAAGCCCATGCTCCTAGAGCCCGTGCTCCACAACAAGATAAGCCACTGCAATGAGAAGCCTGTGCACCGCAGTGAAGAGTAGCCCCTGCTCACCACAACTAGAGAAAGCCCGCAGGCAGCAGTGAAGACCTAACACAGCCAAAATTAAATTTAAAAAATATATATTAGGCTGTGTTCATCTTCCTAGTCTTAGCACCTGGCACAATGCTTGGCACACATTTAACAAACGTTTGCTGAACTGAACACAAACATAATTAAAATTTCATTCAGCTTTTTCAGTAATGGGAAAATTAAAATCATACACAACCTCAGCATATTTGAAGAATGACTGAAATTTTCAATTGAGCATAAGAAACATGTGCACTGGTCACCGTGCCCAATTTACTGTATCTATGCTAAAGTAGTATGAGAATTAGTAAGATTTCCTGTTCTATATGGTTGTAAGAAATGGAAACAATTTAAGATAACCTTAATAAGGCATATTTCATAACACTTCTGAAGGACATACTACCACCACACAAAGGTAAAGTAGAGAGTGGATAGCCCCATTCCTAAACTTTACATGGTGAAACTGGTGACATTCTGAAATCATGGGTTAATTACACTGCACAGCAGCCACAGGTATCAGGAGGAAGAATGGCGGAAATTGGTCTCCATAGCCAATTCAGTCCCTAGTGTTTGACTCGTGACTATCATTTCGATCTATTATAGATTCCCAGTATAATATGAAAATTGACACAATGGACACAACACTAAATTGACACTGCTACCATTTACTGAATGCCTACTCTGCCAGGCACTTTCCGCATATTATTTCTAATCCTCACAAAAACTACATAAGATGATATTATATCCCATTTTATAAATGAGGAACCTGCAGTTGGGAGAGGTTAAATGATTTTGTTCAAGACCAGAGAGCTAGTAAATGGTGCACCTAAGATTCAAATCCTCTGTCTGGTTCCAAAATCTATTCTTTATACTACTTCCTGTTGCTTCCCCAGGCACCAAACAGTAGACCTTACTGAGTCATACTTATGTATCCAAATTAATTAACAGAATTTATAGTATGTGAAGGCTCTCATCTTGAACTTAACTATACCTGAAAAGGAAGGTTGAGGTGAAGATTTTTGCCAGTTCACCCTTGGAGTTGGAAGGAATGACTCAAGTATATTCTATTCTTGGTCACCTTATAATACTTTAACTTCAACTACTTCTCTGTTATGTCCCGTGGAATTTTAAATTTATCCATATTGAATACTAAAAGAGGTTTCTGACTTAACCTTCCTGTCATAAAAAACTGGTCCTTTACTATTTTCCCATAGAGACCCGTGTGTGTGTGTGTGTGTGTGTGTGTGTGTGTGTGTGTGTGTGTGTGTGTGTGTATTTGTACGTTAAAAAGTACAATCATGATAAATATTTCATGGGCTGCATTTTAGAGGATAAAAAAACATTTTTAAATTCACCTAATTCGGGGACTTCCCTGGTGGCACAGTGGTTAAGACTCTGCGCTCCCAATGCAGGGGGCCCAGGTTCAATCCCTGGTCAGGGAACTAAATCCCACACGCATGCCACAACTAAGAGTTCCCATGCCGCAACTAAGACTCAGTGCAACCAAATAAATAAATAAATAAACATTAAAAATATATATGTTTAAAAAAAATTCACCTAATTTTTTCAAAATACCACATTATTCTGTTTCCTCTCACAAAGCATAGATTCATGGGATCAGTTAGAAGCCAATCCCAATTTTTTTCTAAATGGAAAAATGTAACTAGACCAGGATAACACAGCAATTTATAAACTTAATCCAAGAATACCTTTCTTTATTTTTAAATATTCTAAATATTTTCTTGAATGCTATATTTAACTTTTCCTAAATCTTTTAACCTAATAATAGGATTAAAGAATAAGAGGTGTGGGGCTTCCCTGGTGGCGCAGTGGTTGAGAGTCCACCTGCCGATGCAGGGGACACGGGTTTGTGCCCCAGTCCGGGAAGATCCCACATACCGCGAAGTGGCTAGGCCCGTGAGCCACGGCCACTGAGCCTGCGTGTCCAGAGCCTGTGCTCCACAATGGGAGAGGCCACACAGTGAGAGGCCCGAGTACCGCAAAAAAAAAAAAAAAAGAATAAGAGATGGGCAAATGTAATATTTTTTCTAACAAGAATATTATTCACCCTGAAGCCAACTCCTTATGTGACTTTCACAGATTAAGTTACCATTTAATTAAGTGTTGCAATGCTTCTTTTTATTTCTTCCCACTTAAAAAAGCAGTAAGGTAGCACAATTAACTAAAAAGATTTGAGACTAAAAATGATGACTGATACTAGATTTTGTATCAGAATGAATCAAATAATTCTGTTTTTTCTTAGAGCAAGAGTCAGCAAACTATGACCAAGGTCAAATTCAGTCCATCACTTTTTTTTCTTAATAAATTTATTTATTTTATTTATTTATTTTTGGCTGAGTAGGGTCTTTGTTGCTGTGCACAGGCTTTCTCTAGTTGTAGCGAGCGGGGGCTACTCTTCGTTGTGGTGCGCAGGCTTCTCATTGTGGTGGCTTCTCTTGTTGCAGAGCACGGGCTCTGGCCATGCACGCTTCAGTAGTTGTGGCTCACGGGCTCAGTAGTTGTGGCTCATGGGCTCTAGAGCGCAGGCTCAGTAGTTGTGGCGCATGGGCTTAGTTGCTCCACGGCATGTGGAATCTTCCCGGACCAGGGCTCAAACCCGTGTCCCCTGCATTGGCAGGCGGGTTCTTAACCACTGTGCCACCAGGGAAGCCCCCACCACTTATTTTTGATTGGCCCACAAGCTAAGAATGGTTTTTAGATAGTTGAAAAAATCAAAATAATAATATTTCATAATGTGAAAATTATGTGAAATTCACATTTGTGTCCAATAAAGTTTTGCTGGAACACAGCCACACTCACTTGATCACATATTGCATGCACTGCATACTGCTCTTACACTACAATGGCAGAGTTGAATAGATGCATAAGAAATTGTATGTGGCTCTCTCATTGCTTCGTACTGTGGTTTAGCACACTGTAAATCACAGTGGCACAGTCATAATCAACAACACTTCGATTACCATGTGTATCACTGTACAATGACATTTTATTACCAGTATGTACCCAACATGTCAAAATGAAGAGAAGAGTGGACTTCAAATGCTGCAGTTTTAAAACACAGTAGAGAGTGGATCATTTTGCTATCAACTAAATAGCAAAATATGATGTTTATTATACAATGACACTATAGCTATGCTACAGAAAAACAACATATTTGGACATTATCAGACTAAGGACTCATCACAACATTCCCAACTTGCAGGAAAGCAATGGTCAGAAAAATCAGAAAATTTAAAATGGAATATCTCATCACAGTATAATTTCTTCACAAAAATAAATGAAAATGAGAGTGCAACCAAAAGAAGTTTCCGAGTGGCTTATTTACTAGCCAAACAAGGAAATGTTTACCAATTGTGAATTAATTAAGCCATTTTTGATCACAGCAGTTGAAAAAATGTATCCAAAGAAAATAAACTTGTTTAAAGACTACTTCTTTGGCAAGAACAATTTCTAGAAAAGTTGAAAACACTGGAAGCAACATCAATAGTTAATTTAAAAATCAGGCAAATGATTTGGAGTCATTTTCCTTGGCTTTTGACAAGTCAAGACAAGCTAGATACTATTCAGTTGTTTTTGCTTATTCAGGGTATCAAAACCAAATTTGAAGTGACTGAAGAACTAGCCCCCATGTATTGTCTGCATGAAACAACTACATTTAAGAATATTTTCAAAGAAATTGCTAAAACACTAACAGTACAACTTGAAGCAAAATCTACAAGTGGGGGGCTTCCCTGGTGGCGCAGTCGTTGAGAGTCCGCCTGCCGATGCAGGGGACACGGGTTCGTGCCCCGGTCCGGGAGGATCCCACATGCCGCGGAGCGGCTGGGCCCGTGAGCCATGGCCGCTGAGCCTGCGCGTCCGGAGCCTGTGCTCCGCAGCGGGAGAGGCCACAACAGTGAGAGGCCCGCGTAACGCAAAAAAAAAAAAAAAATCTACACGTGATGAAGCAAAAATATGTGTGGAACAGAAAAAACAAGATTTTTAGGACAAATTTACAAAGCTAATGAAATGTAAGGTGTTTAAAACCTATGGTTACTCATCGTGTTATTCATCAGCAGGTAATCCTGCAGTAAATATTTCAATCTATCATGTATTACTGAACTAACAGTGTCAATGGTAGACTTCATTTGTCTCATGGACTTAACCGTTAGTTCAATGGCTTGGCAGTAGCAGCTTTATTGTGATTTTTTTCAGCTCAGGGCTGACACTGAATTTTTCTGAATGAGAAGAACCACTCGCAACCGCAAACATCCAATGCAGAATGCCTTTGGAAATTAGTTTGTGCTGTGTACTTGATAATGTTCCTTAGTGAATTCCACCTAAAATTACAAGCCAAAACAGTACTTACATGAGAAACTTACACTGCAGTAATGTCATACTGACAACTAGCATTACTTGGAACCACATGTAATATCATGCTTTCAAAAGTTAAAAACAAAGCAAGATCTCCATTCCCACACAAATTTGCAGCAGTCATACTTTCCAAACTCAAATTACACTCCCAGCAGCGTTTTCATACCTCACTGCAAGTTAAATGAAATCTGTGTATTTCAAAATCTATTTAAATGTGCAATTGAGAAGCTCCACCTATGTTCAATTGGAAGTGACTGATCTGCAACATAATGAAATGCTAAAGGCAAACAGCAAGGGAAGACTCTAACAGAATTCTATAAATGCCTTCCAAGTGATGAATATGCTCAATTAAAATCATATGCTCATGGACTGCTCTCATTATTTGGCAAGTACCTATCTGTGTGAAATGAAATTTTCAAAGATAACGTACATAAAATCTCATTCCAGATCAATATTAACAAGTGAACTTTTACAACTGATTCTGCAAATTTGATAGGCAACACTAGCTTTCAACACCTTAACTAAACTATTACTCCCACACAAAAGAATTCCATTCTTCTCGTCAGTAGACCTGAATTACACACACACACACACACACACACACACACACACACACACTATTCTTCTTATATTTTGAATTTTGTCTGTAAAAATTTTGTGAAAATTTGTTTCCTCTTGTTATATCCTTAGTTGTATCTCTTGGCCTGGAAACCCTAAAATAGTTACTATCTGGCCCTTTACAGAAAAAGTTTGCTGCCCTCTATTGTGGAGTGAGAAAGCCTCTCCTAGAATAGGCAGGATAAGGTACGACCAGAAAAGGTTTTCTGCTCTGCTTCCTCATCCACCCTATCCCTTCTGGTAAGTGAATAGAAAGGAAAAGAAAAATAAAAAATAGCTTAAGAGGAACAATAATAATACAATTTTAACTGAAATCCATAACAACATTTGGATTATGTCTTAAACACAAATAGAAGTTGACTGGGGAAAAACTGAGGTAAAAGGAGTAAATGATGTTTTAAGCAAAGGAAAAAAGATGTAAAAATACATGGCATAATTAAAGAGACCTGTAAAAATGATGATAACAGGTTTTGAAGGGCCTTCCATGCTAAGCTACGGAGCTTAGATTTTCTCCCTTAGGAAAGGAGAGCCAAAAGAGGATTTCCTAAGGAAGAAAACCAAAACAACAGCTAACTAGCACATGGAGAGACTGGTATAAAGAAATTCTACTCATGGTCTAAGTGAGAGACCCTGGATTAAAGCTGCAGCCCTCACTGGTCCCTCTTCTCTACTTTTAGCCCATATGTTTAAGGCATGTTAGCAATGCTAACCAGAGCCTGACACGTAGAGTCAACAGTCAACGTCCATTTGTGACATCTGCTCTCTGGCCCCAAAGAATGAGTATAATCTCTCTTCCACATAACACTCTGAGGTGAGGCATAATCCTAAAGGAATCCCCAGGATTCCCAATTCCTGGAGCTCACTCCCTGTATACTCTCCTAGCCTTGAGTTTGGGCATGACCTATGACTTGCTTCTATCCAACAGAATATGGCAAAAGTAAAGGGATTTTCAGATGTAAATTAGGCCCCAAATCAGTTGATTTTGAGTTAATCAAAAGAGAACTGAGGGAAGCTTCTACCCAATAGCCAGTAAAAGAACCAGGGCCCTCAGTCATATGACTGTCAGGAAATGAATTATGCCAGCAAAGTGAATGAGCTTAAAAGTAGATTCTCTTCCCCAATCAAGCCTCCAGGCAAGAGTACAACTTTGCCAACACCTTGACTGCAGCTTTGTGGGAACCTGAGCAGAGCACCTGGCTAAACCGTGCCTAGACTCCCAACGCATAGAAACTGATTTCCAGACTACAAGTTACTTTTTGTATGAACGGTATTACAACTAGGTTTTTATGCTGTGGAATTAAATTTAGTTATCTGTAATACCTTTCCTTCCTTTGTCTGCCTGTCCTACTCCTCTTTTAAGGTCACTTTTTCTCAGAGGTTGTCCCTAACTCCCCACCTTTCAGGCAAAATGAAGGCCTTCTTATCTGCTTTTCCAGAGATGTTGATGTCTTTTTATAACAACTGCCAAAATTATATTATAGATACTATTTATAGCAGATTGCATGCTCCATGAAGGGAAGGAATATAATCTTTATAACCTAGTGCCTAGTGTAAAGACTGACTATAAAAGTTCAGTAAATTTTCAGTAAATGTTTTAAAGTGAAAGGAGGTAAAGAATCATAGTAAGGCAGAGTGCACAGAAACTTGAAGGTTACCTTGTCCAATTTACTAAGTGTTCTATTGCCTAGCTAAGTACCTTTAAGTTGTTTCCTTCTGATTTTAGAATATAACAACTCCTCTTCCTCTTTTCTTTTAAGGATTATATGTCTTGTTATTTTTTATTTATTTATTTGGGGGGGGGGCCCTCACTGTGCAGCTTGTGGGATCTTAGTTTCTCGACCAGGGACTGAATCCAGCCCCTTGGCAGTGAGAGCGCGGAGTCCTAACCACTGGACCGCCAGGGAATTTCCCCTCCTCCTTTTATACAGTAGGAAAACAAGACTAGAGAAGTAAAGAGATTTATCCATCTTTAAGCAGCAGAGTTAAATTTTGGAAAAAAAGAGCAACTTTAGGCTTAACCCTTTCTATTATGCCACAGTTGTATAATAACACACTATTGTAACAAGACTCTATAATCTAGTAGGCATCTTAGACTTTCATAAAGTGACAGAAATAAATATTTTTTACAAAAAATCCTACTCCATAAAGAAATTTCAGTTTTAGAAATTATTCGTATCAATCATACGAAGGACAATTTCAGAATTATATAATTGAGGTGGGGTGGTGGAAAAGGGGAGAATGAATAAAATTTAGTTAGTCTTGTGAATATCATAAGACTATTTTGACAACACAAGGTAAACATAAGGTTTATGGGTGTATCATACAATGTTCTCCTTTTCTAAGTGAGACATGCAAATGAAAACCTATTTACCTTAAAGATTCAGATAATGGTGTTAAAGTGCCATCTCCCCTGTCTACTACACGAAAGAAATTCAACTGATCTCCTTCTCGGTATACCAGAAATGTAACTTGTTTGTTGCAGGAGGTCTTCTCCCAGACCTCATCTCGACTGGAATCCATGTACTCAGCCATCTCCCTAAGTGGATCTTCCATAGGAACTACAAATGGAAAAATTGATAAACAAGCTTTCAATTTATATCAAGTTTAATGCATCTTGGTACACTGTCAGGATATAAGGTGCTGAATTTGAACAACAATCCTATGCATACAATACATATATATTACATTCTTCAGATAAGTTTCTGGTCTTTTTAGTTAATACAGCATTTTCTATGTTGTATTAATATGAAAGAAATGAAATGATTATGTTGTTATGTACAAAGGCAGGGTTTAACCAAATACATGAGGTTTTTCCTGTGACACTGGAGAGTATATTTGTTGACTGTATGACATAATTATCTATAACTATTTTCACTTTACACCTTCCACTCCCTATATTTTCCAATATTGGTTCTAACAATCAATAATTAAAAAGCAATGTAAATTCCACTTACTTTAGATTAAAAAAACAAACACACACACAATTGGGGAACATATGTTAGAAATTAGAAGTGAATCCCTTTTTTTCTTTCTGGTTTTATATAAAGGCTGATTCTTCTTAGAATTGTTTCTTGACGTGAAGATAGGCAATTAAAAGTACACGGTAGGGCTTCCCTGGTGGCGCAGTAGTTGAGAGTCCGCCTGCTGATGCAGGGGACATGGGTTCGTGCCCCGGTCTGGGAAGATCCCATATGCCGCGGAGCGGCTGGGCCCGTGAGCCATGGCCGCTGAGCCTGCGCGTCCGGAGCCTGTGCTCCGCAACGGGAGAGGCCACAACAGTGAGAGGCCCGCATACAGCAAAAAAAAAAAAAGTACACGGTAACCCAGGACACAAGGGGGTCCCTTAGTGTGCTAAAACTGCTAGGTCTGTAATGATCAGTATGTTGTTTCTTGAAAGCATCCTCCCAGGACCCCACTTGTCCTGGTATGTATCTATGTGTCTAGTCAGAGCACGTGGCTCTAGCGGCCTGGCGCTGTCGTCAGGTTTGAATGACACTGCACAGCCATCACCTCAACCCACTCTCATCCATAGCAGCCACAGACAGATTCCGCTCCTGTGGTGGGGACAAGCCTCAAGAGACTGCTAGCTCACAGCCTGAATGTTCTAAACGCCCCTGAACCTCAGATCAGGGAGTCTAAGCAATGGCTGAAGGAAAAAAAGTTCGCTCCCAAAGACGTTTTCATGTCAAGCTGCAGAAACATTTGTTCTTTCTTAAAAGAGGCAACAATTTCTCAAACTCTATAACTTTCATTCAAGTAGCTTACTTATTAACAGAATAACAGTGCTGAACTGTTATCTGAACCTGTCAAAAAGTTACAGCAATAATAAATGTTAAACTCTGAAAGTAATGAGGTAAAAACACTGAAGATGTTCCCATATCCTAAATTCAATTCCATCAGTACTAAAACACAAAAACTTCAGAAACATAATAAGATTTACCTTGTTTTACAAAAATAGTTGGATGTTTTGATAGGCTCTTTCATAGGCACAAGATGTGTAAATATTAAAGGACATTTTTAAAACAGGTCCTTGCCATTTTAAGTTTATGCTACATTTTCCAAATTACATTAATAAGAAACAAAAACTATGCTACCAGCATTACTAAAACCACATGAAAGTCTTGTTTAAACCAAGAGAGTGTGCCTTACTTAGGGAGGCACTGGCATTGAATATATGTATGCACCTATGTGTATGTATGCAACACCCCTTTTCATAATAGAACAATCATTTAGATTTCATCAGGTATAAAGCATTATGTATATAGTTTAGGATAAAATTTAATTTTAGAAAGGAAAGCTTTTTTTTTTTTTTTCTTTTTGGCCATGCCACACAGCTTGCGGGATCTTAGTTCCCTGGCCAGGGATGGAACTTGTGCCTGATGCAGTCGAAGTGCAGAGTCCTAAACACTGGACCACCAGGGAATTCCCAGGAAAGTATTTTCCACGTTGTTCTGATAATGGTTAATTCAAAAACAATTTTAAAAGCTAAATATTACTGGAGTTCACACAATAAAGATATTTTCTAAACCATAATTTTCAAGTAAGACTAAATATTGGGTTGGCCAAAAAGTTCGTTCGGATTTTTCTGTGAAACGAACTTTTAGGCCAACCCAATAGCTAAAAAATAAGGTTTCTGAAATACATTATGGAGAATTTCTAGATCTGGGTACAGTTTTTCTTTTTCACAAAGTTTTCATTGATGTAAGGTAGACAACAGCTACATTTTCATTTTAAAAGTTGATTCAATAAAGGCATAATTATTAAGAACTTAGTCTAAAATATAAAAAAAGACAAGTTCTAGGTACTGATTCTTCAATTTACAAACGAGGCACAAGAAGTTGTAGGGAAAAAAGTATTACAAAGCTTCAACTACCGACGGGTAATGATGCCTTCCACTTTCATTTTGTTTTAAGTTAAAAAAATACATGTATTTTTAACTCAGAATCTGTGTACTTATCCTCATAAACATATTTTTAGTCCTAGTAAGAAAAGTAGGTGTCTGATAAAACATTCTGTTTAAAGACAATACTATACACAAATAACAAACTTTGAAAACTATAATACAATGGAATTCACATGTCATTAAATTAGCGTCTTATAACGGCTCAGTAAACACACTAGGGTTCTTCTACTACCCTCAGAATGGCTACTATAAACATCATTTAATGTTACGTGGGGCAATTTCATAGGTCCAACTAATAGAAAGTCCCGAATCTAGTTAATCAGCTCTAACATTATTATCTTTGTTTTTTTCTAACTTATCCAAAACAGTTCAACAGCCAAAGTACCATATCTCACAAAATCCTCTTGAAATAGCTAGGAAATAGATGGTGATAACCCTATTTTCTAATCAAAATTATGAAGCATGGAGATGAAATCTGACTTGTGGAAGAAGTATAAGCCATGAGTGGAATCAGTACTCAACATTCAATTTTCTGGTTAGTGAAGGATCAAACAAATACAAAGGCCTTCCCCAGACGAGGCCCACAGAGCAGGACTACTCTGAGAAATCTAAGCATGCCTCTGCTCTGTGGGGATCCATCTGATAGACCTGAATCAGGGACAAACGTGAACATGCCCAGTTCTTCCCATGCTTAGAACTTCCTTGTTAATCAAGTCTCTGTTCACATCATCATCTCCAAGGGCTCTTCCACAATTGTCCTCCTACTACCCTACTTCCACGGACACTGTCATGCTACCCTATTCCCTCCAGCACTTACAGCTGCTTGAAGTAACATCAATTCTTCACATGTTTATTGTGGACACTGTGATGAAGCAGGAACTTCTTCTCCCATGAAATACTGCACTGAACATCTAGTAGATGTTCAAAATGTGTTTGCTGAATGTCTCTCTCAGAGACCACCCACATTCTGAAAAAAAGGCTTCAACAGGACTATGATAATATCTATAAAAGCCAAATGCATCACAAACCAGGCTAAGAGGTATCTTTGGAATTTCCTACAGCAATCATTACCCCAGGAGTTGAAGACGCAGTGGATTAAAAAAGCAACAAGACCAGTAAAATGAACCTAAACACAATGATAACAACGTAATACTTGTACTATGCCATCCCACTGCCCTTCCCTATACTGGTGAGGTTTATATTTAAATCTCTTTGGACTGAATCAGGAATCATGAGATTTTTCTGGAATATGAGCTCCTGCCCCTCATTTAGGCTTTAAAAAACAATGCTAGGGCTCCCCTGGTGGCACAGTGGTTGAGAGTCCGCCTGCCGATGCAGGGGACACGGGTTCGTGCCCCGGTCCAGGAAGATCCCACATGCTGCGGAGCGGCTGGGCCCATGAGCCACGGCCGTTGAGGCTGCGCGTCCGGAACCTGTGCTCCGCAATGGGAGAGGCCACAACAGTGAGAGGCCCGCGTATCGCAAAAACAAACAAACAAAAAATGCAGGAGGACCTACTATATAGCACAGGGAACTATACTCAATATTTTGTAATAACCTATAAGGGAAAAGAATCTGAAATAAATATATATATTCATATGTATGTATAACTGAATCACTTTGCTGTAAACCTGAAACTAACACAACATTGTAAATCAACTATACTTCAATAAAAATAAAAATTTAAAAAATAAAATAAGAAAAGAACAATGCTGAGAGAAACAACGAGGTTCTTCTAAGACCTAATAGCAGAAAGAGAACCTGGATAAAACCTGAGGCTATAAAAACACCACCTGGCTTGAAGATTATTATTGTCAAATTGCTTTAATATACATAATTTTAACATATGCCTACCTCTTCTAGTATTTATAGGTCCACCACGCATAGCCAAAACCAGCTTCAAGGTACAACCTTCTGAAATGCTGTGGATAATTAACACAAAAATAAACCACAATCATCAAAATACATTCAGTGTTAAATATACACATAATTATGTGCTGGTTTATCACAGTGCCTACTCTCTAAAAGATAATAAAAATGATATAGCAATGTGCATAAATATAAAATGTTAACTTATTTACTTGCATAAATAATGAAAACATGAAGAAGTTCTCATAAGCCTTAAATATGACATGAATAAAAGTATGAAAAGGACCTCTGTGGTTTAGCCTCTTCATTTCACATGTCAGGCCCTAAGAAGAAAAGAAGCTTGTTCAAGACCCAAAGTGTTAGAAATATCAGATCTATTTAATAAAATAAAACAATAGAAGAATAACAAATCTACAAGATCTCCCAACTCCCAGTGTGCTCCCAGCTATTCCACATGGCCTCTGACCCTTTTTTTTAAGGAAAGAATGAAGAACTATGTGAGAGAAGGGAGAAAGACAAAAGGTCTGATGGTGTATCTACAATCACTGATGCACACAGTGTCACTTAGTATCGCATTAGGAGGGCCTAAGAAAAATGAAAGACTTGGTGAAGAGCAATACTCTCTTACCCAGTACCCTTGTGAAAATGGAAAGAAAAGGAAGGTAGCCAGATGGAAATGAGTCGATATTCAAAGAAAGGAGCAAAGAAGGCAAGATAAGAAGAGGAAGTCTAAAAAGGCAGGGGTAAGTAGCTTGGTGTGAATAATGAAAAGGTAAAACAAAGAATCAGAGGACAAAGATCAGGTAGCATGGGTACTGAGCCAGCACATCTTAAAGTTCAGGATTTACACTAAAATCTAGGGATAAAAACTATTCAGAAGAAGAAGAGACATGATTCAAGGATTCAGAAGAAAAACACTGGTATATGGAGTCATAATTCTGAGCGTCTATAAGATATCTGATACGCAGTTACACTCACTTGTAATCATTCAAGCAATAATCATCTTCAAGTTCCATGTTATTCCAAATTAAGTGCTGCTGACAGATGGGAATACCTTAGGGGAAGGTTATAAAAAAATTGGTTAAAAATTCAATAGTATTTTGGAAAGAGTATGATACAAATCAATTTTATCAAAGAAATAATAATAAATTAAACACAATTCTAAATTGAATGCTAGATGTTTAACTATACAGAATCATAGGTAAAAGGCATGGCTAAAAGTAGATATGATCCAATCCACTCACTAGAAAAGAACAGTATGTTTCAGTAACTCTCTGGCCTTGAAACAAAGTATAAAATTAGGCAGTCCTTTAAAAAGATACTTTGAAATGAGCCCTGAAGAGTTTAAGATCTAACACCTAGAAGACAGTTCTCAATACTGCAAAGTACAGCCTTCATTCAGTTATATTCAGCATTAAAAGTGTATTATGAGTGGAGGGTGAGCAAAATGGGTGCAAGGGGTTAAAAATGTACAAACTCCCAGCTATAAAGTAAGCAAGTCATGGGGATATAATGTACAACATGGAGACTATAGTTAATAATATTGTGTTGTATATCTGAAAGTTGCTAAAAGAGTAGATCTTAAAAGTTTTCATCATAAGAAAACAAAATTTTGTAACTATGTATGGTGATGGATGTTGACTATTAACTAGACTTACTGCATTGATCATTTTGCAATACAGTAGTCCCTTGGTATCCGAGGGGTATTGGTTCCAGGTCCCCTGCAAATACCAAAATCCATGGATGCTCAAGTACCTTATACAAAATGACATAGTATTTATTTGCACATAACCTATACTCACCCTCCTGTATACTTTAAATCATCTCTAGATTACTTGTAATACTTAATACAAAGTAAACACTATGTAAATATTTGCCAGCGTGATGCAAATTCAAGTTTTGCTTTTTGGAACTTTCTGGATTTTTTTTCCCCAACAATTTCGATCTACAGTTGGTTAAATCCTCAGATGCAGAACCAGAGGATACATAGGGCCAACTTTATATACAAATATCAAATCATTATGTTGTACCCCAGAACTAATATGTCAATTAAATCTAAATTTTAAAATATATGGAACATTTAATTTAGCTTATTTGCCCCTAAAATTTTGTATTCTAAAAGTCTGTTCCCAGAATAACATGTCCACAGGGAATAATGATTGTTTATATGTGAGTTTATTTAGTGATTCAGATAGCATCTTTCATATTCTTCCAAATGGAAAGGTCAATAATCCTGAAACAGGGCACAGAATATAATTTCCCATAAAACATTAATATATTAGAAAATTCCTCCCACCCTAATGTTTGAATGTGATTATAGTCCATAACTGCATATTGACATACTTTTTTGCAGAGTCTGAACACAAAAGAATAATTCAATCTTTAATAAAAAGTATATTATGGGCAATTTTCAATACTGAAAATTATGGTCTACAAGACAGTTTCTTTGCATTTCTGTGATGTTAAAGGAATGTTAAGGCAGATTCCATACTGCAGCATAAACTTTTTTTTTTTTTTGCAAACTGCGCATTTGAATGCCCAAAGACTACTAGCCAGAGAGTGAGCATTATCTACTCAATAGAACATTTAATGGCTACAGATACTGATGTTGATGAATATCTTTTTCAAATATCTCACATACTGCCTTCTCAAATTACTTTTGCTTGTGATACTATAAAATAAGTTGACTAGAATAATAGCAGTAAGTGCTATATGTGTTAGTGTTTATTATTATAAGCCAGGCACCATTATAAATGCTTGACCTGTATTACCATAATTTAACTGCAACAACAATAATCTTGTGAAGCAGGCATTACCATTATGCTTATTTCACAGATGATAAAACTGAAGCACTGAGAGATTAAGTGACACCCAGAGAGTATGTGGATTAGAAATGTAAAGCCCCAGCAGGCTAACTCCAGAGACTGCACTCAACCTTTATGCTAATCAGTCGCTAGAAAATCAGTCTCCATAAGGCAAAAGTAGCTGTCTAGGTGTATGTTTAAGTAGTGTTGCCTGTTAGTAGACCTGAATGTCTACTAAACGTTCACCAAATGTTCCAAAAGATCATCATGGAATACAGCCCACATGGGCTGAGGAGGTGGATATACATATATCTCCCAAATGGGAACAGTTCACTTTTTTTGCTTCCAGTTAAAAAAGAATGCCAGTAAGGAAAGGCTTTTAACCTAGAAATTATTTCACATTAAAAGTATTTTAATATTAAAAAATTTTAATATGCTCTGGTCATATTTTCAATCAAAATTACAGGATTTCACCAGGATAACTAAATAAAGCAATTTGGGCAGGTAATACCATTATTTACATTCAACCAACATTGTACAGTCTTATTGCATTAAAAAAAAAACCTTTAGAACTGGATTAAAGACAACATAACAACACTGCTTAGATTAACTCCTGTAATCACTTTTAATAGACTTAGCAATCAGTTAGCAGGCTAAAACAACAGAAGGTTGACAGGCAAAACAGGGTGGCAAGAATCATCCAAGACTGAGCTGTGGTCCTGATGCCCACCTGAGTTGCTGGATGACCTTAAGGAAGTCATCACCTCTGTGAGCCTTAGCATCCTCACTTGCACAATAAAAAAGACTAGGGTTCTTTCTACCAAGAATACTTTTGGAATCTCAAATATACAAAGCAAATCAACTTTCCTTTAAGATAGGGTTGCCAGATTTAGCAAATAGAAATCTGGCAACCCTATTTAAGAGTGGTCCTTTGCCTTTAAACCTCAATGCTTATTTCTTACAACTACATCCAGAAAAATTAATTCCTATTAAACAAACATGTCTTCCCAAAGGATATATTACATACATACAGATTTTTCTATTCAGTGTTTTTAAAACTTTTTACAAATTCAAATATTTATTATAAAAATAGCAACTTATGAAAAAAGACAACACAGAAATATACAAAAGAAAATTAAAACTACATGTAATCCTAAGTCCAGTAAAATCTATTTTCAATATTTGGGGTACACTTCCTTTAAAAACTTATTTTTTTAATAAAATGGGAACATACTTTAAGCTGTTTTATAAACTGTTTCACTTAATATATTGTATACATCTTTCACATCAATAAATGAAAATATACATTGTATGCAATGACTGAACAGTGCTCCAATATATGTTTTTGTCATAATTTATTTACCCAGTCCCCTACTAAGATATATTTTCAGCTATCCAATTTTTTACTACTACAAACAAAGCCGTGATAAGTGATATATGAGTGTACGTGTATTTGCGAAAATACATGTGTGTGTGTGTGTGTGTGTGTGTGTGTGTGTGTGTGTGTGTGTGTGTTGTCGGTGTATCTTAGTCTGCCTGGGCTGCCATAACAGAAACACCACAGATTGGGTGGCTTAAACAACAGAAATTTATTTTTTTCACAGTTCTGGAGGCTGGTAAATCCAAGATCAAAGCACCAGTTTCATTCTGAGACCTCTTCTCTTAGCTTATAGACGACCAGCATTTTCCTGTGTGCTCACATGATTTTTTCTTTATGAGTGTGCAGAGAAAAAAGAAGAATTCCCGGGTGTCTCTTCTTCAAAGGGCACTTACAACCTCATCTAACCCTAATAATGACTCAAACATGTTTCCTGTGTCTTTTTTTAGAATTTTCACACAGATACATGTATGTTTGAGACCATGTTCATATCTACATTTAGAAAATAAAACAGAATCGACAGGACTGATGGATAATTAAAGACAATGGTGGGCCATAGCTCCCATCTCCCAATATTTCCTCCCAAAACAATACAGAACAGTAAGAAGGGAAATGAATCTACACAGAAACTATGCCCTCAGCCCTCATAACTTGAAGACAGAGAATGTCTGAACTTCAAAAGAACTGGGAATAAAAAGGGGCAATTGCTCTATCCTAGCGTGGGAAATCTCATGCTCCTGTCCCTGCAGGGCTGATCAAGAAAAACTCTGGAGAAGTTTGGAGAGGGAAGGTAGTGCAGTATACAAGTTCAATATAAAACCATCACAAGGAAGAAGGCAATTCTAAGTCTCAAAAGTCTACAGAAAGAACTCAGACCAGAATACTGACTACAAGTAATGGACTCTAAAGCCAAGCAATTTGAAGGAACTTCTGTAGGAGGCAAAAAGTGAAAGATGAAGAGCATCCATAGTAATTCAGTGTTCAGGGGGAAAAGGAACAAGGGGTAAAAACTTAAGAGTCCTGCAAGACAAAAGATAACAAAATTGGAGGAATCACGACTGCCCCACTCCCCACCATCACCACAAAACAGACAGAAAACATATGTGAAAATATCTGGACATTACTAAACTGGCATAGCACCATTAAACAGAATCCGTAAAACACCCGAACACCACAAAAATCAACAGGAGGAAAACAATAACAAACCCATAGAGAGTTAATAGTAAAAATTAAAAAACAAAATCCCACACCTATCAACCAAGGCAAATTTTACCCAGAAAAATAACCATGAAGCAAAAGAAAACTATAAGGTCACACCCTAAACAGAGTTAAACATACTCAAGCATTTGAAGTATTCAACAGTCTGAATCAGAAATTCAAAAATTAAGAACAGAAAAAGTCCAAAAAGGTGGGGGAGGATGAAAAAGACTGCTGACTGAACTCAGAAAAGAAATGGAGGAAAAAGAAAAAATTACCACAAAAATAAAGAATAAACTGCAAGATACCAAGAGATAATATACTCAACCACATACTCAGTAAAGGACAAGCCAGGAAAACAAGCAAGAGTATGAAAATGACATAAAGAAAGAAGTAAGAAGGGTTAGAGTGAAAGTAGCGGAAATGGAAGACAGGCCAAGAGTAATATTCATATTATCAAAGCCCCTAAAAAATAAAATAGTGGAACAGAACTAATACTTAGAAATATAATCCTGGAAAACTTCCAGAAATCGAAGACCTGAATCTATACATTGAAAGGACCCGCTAGGTACCTGGGAAAATTAACCCAGAACTATTGTGCCCAAGACATATCTGAGTAATAAAAAACTATTTTATTTCAATGACAAAGATAAAATCCCCAACAGTTACCTGAAAAAAAAAATCAAATAACTTATAAGGCAAAATAATTAGACCAGACTCAACAAAAAGAAAACAAATAATCTGATTTTTAAATGTCTTTTGAATAGACATTTCTCCAATGAAGACATACAGATGACCAATAAGAATATGAAAAGATGGTCAACATCACTAATCATCAGGGAAATACAAATCAAAACCACCATAAGATACCACACCCAAGAGGCTGTCCACTATCAAACTCAGAAAATAACAAGTGTTGGTGAGGATGTAGAGCAATTGGAACACTGTGCCCTATTGGTGGGAATATAAAACTGTGCAGCCAAAATGGAAAACAGCATGAAGTCTCCTCAAAACATTAAAAATAGAATTACCATATGATCCAGTAATTCTACTTCTGGGTGTTTATTCAAAAGAAATCAGGATCTGGAAGAGATATCTGCATGTTCATGTTCATTACAGCTTTATTCATAATAGCCAAGAAATTGAAGTAACCTAAAATATTTATTGACAGATGAATGGATAAAGAAAATGTGTCATAAACATATAATGGAGTATTATTCAACCTTAAAAAAGAAGGAAATCCTGCCACATGCTACAACATGAATGAACCTTGAAGACACTATGCTAAGTGAAATAAACCAGAAAAGGAGGGAGTGTGGCGATCCTGATTACCAAAGGAGAATTCACAACCCAAAGCATCAAATGTGACAATGAGGGATATTTTTTAATGTTAAAGTTCATAATGAAGATGTAACAGTTATGGATATTCTTATGTATCAAATAACACAAGTAACCACCTTTATAAAACAAAAACTATAGAAGATGCAGAGGGACATAAAGAAAAACACAATAATAAGAGACGTTAATATACCTTTTAGTACAAGACAGATCAAGCATGAAAAAACACATAAAGATAAGCCAACTGAACAAAATAATCAGTGAGACATGTTTATTGTTCCTAGATGATAATAATACACATACTCAAGGGTCCACGGCACATACACAAAAACTGATCATATATTAGGTCAAAAAGAAAACAATGCTTTCCATAAAATGGAAATATTACAAACACCACTCTTTGCAATGCAATAAAACTAAAGACTACTAAAAAATCAAAAAAAACCATAAAGGCAATTAATAAATCAAAATCCTAGTTTTTAAAAAATGTTGACAAAGTAGACAAACTACAAGCTAAACGTATTAAAAGGAAAAAAAGGGAAGGGAATCACAAATATACAAAAATAAGAAATAGCAAGGGGATAACTTCCTAAGGAACAACAGATTAACAAAATTGATGCCATGAAAGTTAGAAAGCTTGAACAGATCAATTTCCGTAGAAGAACTAGAGAATGCTGTTCAGGAATCCGCCACCACACACACACACACAATAAAAAGCACCAAGCCAAATGGATTTACAGGAATTTATGAAACCTTTAAAGGCAAAATAAACCCTATGATCTACATATTTTTCCAGAGCACTGAAAGGAATAAAAACATCCTAATTTCTTAAAATAAATGAAAATATGCTAATTTCTTTTAAGAAGTAAGGATAGGACTTCCCTGGTGGCGCAGTGGTTAAGAATCTGCCTGCCAACACAGGGGCACGGGTTTGAGCCCTGGTCCGGGTAGATCCCACATGCCACAGAGCAACTAAGCCCGTGCACCACAACTACTGAGCCTGCAACCTAGAGCCCACGTGCCACAACTACTGAAGCCCGCACACCTACAGCCCGTGCTCCGCAACAAGAGAAGCCACCGCAATGAGAAGCCCACGCACCGCAACTAGAGAAATCCTGCACACAGCAACGAACACCCAATGCAGCCAAAAATAAGTAAATAAATTTTTTTTAAAAAGAAGTAAGGATAGCATCAACTCCTAAACCTAATAAAGACATTACAAAAAACGAAAACTACAGACCAATATCATTCACTCAAACTGATATAAAAATCTAAATACAGGCAAACAGAATCCTCTAGTACACCAAGAACAGAATTTGCTGTAACCAAGAGGAATGTATTCCAGGATTGTAGATTGGTTCAAGACTAAGAAATCTATTATTAGTAGTATTTAGTAGTATTATTATCCAACACATTAACAGCTCTAAGGAAAAAAAAATCTCCATAGGTGCTAAGAAAATCTTTGACAAAATTCAACATCCATTCATGATATTTTAAAAGTCTCAAGAAAATAGGAATTGAGAGATATTCTTTTAATATGTTAAAATACTACTAGTCTTAAAGACATTATCTTATTTAATGAGGAAATACTAGAAACATTATCCAGTAAGATCAGGAACAAGGCAAGATGTCCACCAACTCTGCCACTATTTGACATAGTAAGAGAGGTATTAGTCAATTTAATTAGACAAGAGAAATCAATTAAAGGCCAAAGAATGGTTAAAGAAGTAGTGAAACTATCTCTGTTGCAGATGATATGACAAATATACCTGAAAAACCCTGGAGAATTTATGAGAAGACCAAAAGAAAGACAATGGAGTAAATTAGCAGTATATAAAATTAACATACAAATACCCATAGCCTTCAAATAAGCAAGCAATAAACCATTATAGGATATACCAGTAGAGAAAATGTCTTTTATAATAACAATAAATATTTAAATATTATTAACTACTGTACTTAGAAATATACTTAACAAGGAAGGTGCAAACCTCTACAAAGAAAATTTTAAAACATCCTAAAAGCTGTAAAAGTGGATAAACAAAACCAAAAAACAACTCTGTTTTTGGATAGAATGATTCAACCTTATAAGATGTTTGTTCTACTTATGTTAATTTATAAATTCAATGCAATCACTCTAAAAATACTAATCTTTTTAAAAGAGTGAGACAAGGCAATAAAGTTAAATCAAATATGCAAAAATAGCTAGAAAAACACCAAAAAAGAGAATTGATGAGTACTAGCCCTACCAGACATGAAAAACATACTATTAAAGCCTCTATAATTAAAAGTGTGATACTGACATATAAAAAGTCCAGAAATAGACAGATGATAAAGGTGGGATCTCAAACTACTGAGCCAAAAATGGACTTTAAAAATAAACAGTGCAGGAATAAATGGGTAGTCACTTGGGAAAAGATAAAATTAGATTCATACCTAGTGCCATACATAAGAATAAACTCCAAATGGATTAAAGATCTAAATGTGAAAAAATGAAGCTAAGTACTAAAAGAAAACATGGATGAATTCATCTTTAACTCTGGTGCAAAAAATGGCTTATTCTAACTATGACTCAAAATGCAGAGACAGTAAAATTGATAAATTTCTTTTAAAAAAACTTTTTTACATGAGAAAAAAATTTTAATTGCATAAGAAAGAAACCACTATGGACAAAGTCAAAAGACAACCAGGAGAAAATACATGTAACATATACCAGAGACAAAAGACTAATGTCCCTAACGTATAATGACCTATTAAAAATTGAGACAAAGACCAAAAACCCAATAGAAAAATAAGCAAAAGACAGGAACAAGCATTCCAAAAGAAAGATGGAAAAATAGCCCTTAAACAAATGAATAAAATGTTCCAATTCACTCGTAATAAAATAGCAAATTAAAACAACACATTAGGAATTCCCTGGTGGCACAGTGGTTAAGAATCCGCCTGCCAATGCAGGGGACACGGGTTCAATCCCTGGTCCGGGACGATCCCACATGCTGCAGAGCAACTAAGCCTGTGCACCACAACTACTGAGCCTGTGCTTCAGAGCCTGCAAGCCACAACTACTGAGCCACGTGCCACAACTACTGAAGTCCTCACGCCTACAGCCTGTGCTCCACAACAAGAGAAGCCACTGCAATGGGAAGCCCTCGCACCACATGGAAGAGTAGCCCCTGCTCGCTGCAGCTAGAGAAAGCCCGTGCACAGCAACGAAGACCCAATGCACCCAAATAAATAAATACATTAAAAACACCATATTATATTGGCAAAAATTTTAAAGTATTACAACACTTTTGTTGGGAGGTCATGGGTGTACGTATGTTGCAGTGGGAATACGAACTAGTTCAACCATCTGAAGTGAAATTTGATGGTACCTAACAAAACTACATATGCACTTAAACCTTTTGGACCAGCAATCACAATTTTAGTACTCCACCTTGAAGATATGTCTACAACATACAAAAATACATATGCACAAGGTTATCCACTGTTGCACCATGTAAATATGCAAAATACTGGAAACAACCTAAGTGCCATATACAAAAAAGTGGTTGAGTAAACTGATATATTTTTTTCACACAATGGAATACTATAAAAATGAAAAGAAAAGAATATGAAAACTGCATGAGAAAGTTCTCTATGAACTGATTTAGAGTGACATCCAGGATATATTATTAAGTATAAAAAGCACAATACAAAAGACTATATAGTATGCTACTATTCATATTAGAAACAAGAGGATATATGAAAATATACATGTATCTGCCCATTTGGGCAAAATAAAAACAGGGAGGATAAATCAGAAACTAATGAGGGTTTCCCTGGTGGCGCAGTGGTTAAGAATCCACCTGCCAATGCAGGGGACACGGGTTCGAGTCCTGGTCTGGGAAGATCCCACATGCTGTGGAGCAAATAAACCTGTGGGCCACAATTACTGAGCCTGAGCTTTAGAGCCAGCAAGCCACAACTACTGAGCCCACGTGCCAAAACCACTGAAGCCCGTGTGCCTAGAGCCCATGCTCCACAACAAAGAGAAGCCACCACAATGAGAAGCCTGAGCACCGCAACAAAGAGTAGTCCCCATTCGCCGCAACTAGAGAAAGCCCACACGCAGCAACGAAGACCCAATGCAGCCAAAAATAAATAAATAATAAATAAATTTAAAAAAATTAACTAATGAGATTGGTTACCCAACAGGGGATGGGTTGGATGGTGTAGAAAGAATGTGGGAAAGGGAACAAGTAGTAGGAATGAAGGGTAGCAACTTCTAAAATGTTTATATAGCTCTGACATTGGGAATCACGTTGATGTTTCACATCAACTCACGTCCCCTACCACCAAATGAACAAATCATTCAGGATGTGGGGAAACTTCAAAATAGAATATAAAGACTAACACATAAATATAATTATATTACAAATGAAGGTGTGGGGAAGAAAAAACTAGGTAACTTTAGAAAACAGTATTTTGCCTATACAATAGGCAAAGAACAAAAAGAAATGCACACAAATATTATACTCTAGTTAGTACATTTGTTTCTTAGAGATCCATGGGTTAGTGATTCTAAATTAATTTATGTATATAGTTTATGTATATGTATAAGTTTGAGCAAATAAGTAGATATGCTATGGATAATGTGAACTAAGTTTCTCACTGTGCGAGAAAATGGGAAAATAGGGAAAGGAAAAGGCTAAAATGAGCACTGTAATGATAAATTGGAATTGGAGATATCTGTTTGAATTCATGCTTTTTAACATATATCAATTTAGATAGATACAGAAGTGTGGGTATATGAGTGCAAATACACATATTCCCTATCTCTGCCCATTATGAAGCCTAGAAGCAATGACACCCCAAAAGCAAGGAGTACACTTAGCACCTGGATCTTGGTTTCTAAATACCACGGCAATAAAAGTAACCTTAGAGAAACAGCTGATGTGAACACTGTGGCAGGGAAAGTACAAGATGAACCTGGAATATCTTGTGGTGCCAGGGAAGGCAAAAATATGCCTAAAAAATGATGGTGGCATTTCAAAAGGAAATATGAACCAATTTGAAGGTACTCCTGATAGTCAAATTTGGGACAATCTCAGCAATACAATACAATAGTAATAGATTATAACCCATAGAATAAATATTCATGAGTCCATTCTGATATAACTAATTAGGAAAAGGGATAATGAGAAATAAATGACAGTACTTCCTTATAGTAAAGTGCCAATAAATGCAGACAGAATATAAAAGAAACAGAAAAATCATCATTGGTCAAATACTATGGTAACAACTGTTACTGACAAGCCTATCAACGGGTGCTAAAATTACTGACCAAAATGATAAGAAAAAATAGGATGTTTGCATAGTGTCAAGGTAGCTCCTCACATCACAAGATATTAATTACAAAGATAAAAATAGTAACTTTACAGTGTAGAAATCTGGCTGATACCAACTTAGTCATGCAGTCAAAGTCACCAATTAATTCCATTTGCTAAATCCAATGGCCAATTCTCAATTCTTTTCCTACGCAGCCTACCCAGCATCTGATCACTTCCTCCTCCTGGAATACATTTTATTCACAAGATGACTAACACATTCTCTTGGTTTTGTTATTACCTCTTTGGCCACTCCCCCTAAACCTCCTTGGCTGGTCGGTCTCAACTTCCTGGCCTCTTAATTTTGGAGCACCCTTGGATCTCTTCTCTCCAAACCTGGTTCTGCTCCAGAAGTAGCCATCACAATTAACAGCAACTCCATTCATCCAAGTTGCTCAGGTCAAATACCAAGGAGTTACCCCCAACACCTCTCTTTCTCTCACACCCTACCATTCAATCTGTCAGCAAGTCTTGCTGGCTCTAAGATATCCAAACATCCAAATAGAAATATTTATCTTTCCAACTACAATTCTATAGTCCAACACAGCACATTTCTCACCTGTGTTTGTGTAACAGCCTCTACCTCTGCTTCCCCTTTCTCTGACTATCCTCAGCACACCAGCAAGAATGACCCTCCTAAAATATAGTCAAAACTTCTGATCTCCAGGTAAGCATGTAAGGAGCTTGGAAGTCACCACTGAATCCTAACAAGTAAAACCTGAACAAACTAAAAAGTCAACAACTCTTCTTGAATCCATCAAAGAAATGAGGTCACAGGGCAAATCACTACCCCCAATATTGGAGAGACAGACAAGTCTACCCCCAATATTGGAGAGACAGACAAGTGAATATAGAAAATCACAACAAACCAGAGCAGAAACCTCTACCTGGAACCAGTGGGTAGGAAAACCTAACCTATAATTGATGAACTACAGGAGTCTCAGTATGGACAAATCTGAGAGCTAAAAATTCCAGGGAACCTACTCATTCGGCCCCACACACACACTTTGTGAATTTTACCTCCAGGAGTTTGCCCATGTTCTCACAGTGAATATCAGAGAAAAACCCCCTAGTGTTTCCAGCAGAGGGAGGGGGGGAAGTAATGAGTTTGAAATATACTAGAGCATTCTGTTCTTAACAAGGCCTGCCCTCAAGAGAAACTATTTTACCAGCACCTAGTCTGCTGGGGTTTTATCAGAGCCTAGCTCACCTGAGGGAAAGGAAATATCTAAGTCCAATCCACTCTAGCCCCATGAGGGAAGGGAAATACTCAACTCCCGCTAATTCTAGCATTCCACATGGAGAAAAGGTAATATGCAATACTTAACTTCAGCTCTCTCCAGCCATCCTGTGCTACCTAAGAGTAAGGAAAGGGGAGGGAAAGGATGAGAAGCACTGATGAAGTTCTCAGACCAGGGACACAGGCTCAATAGAAGACTGAGACCTCACCTAATTTTCAGGCTGCAGAAAGCTTCCCCATCCTCCACCTTACTCTACACCTCACCACCACATTACTAAAGGCCTAGTAACAGCAGTTCCTTTTACCAAGTACATCATGTCTGTCTATCAAGAAAGAATAACAAGGCATACTACGAGGCAAAAAACAGTTTGAAGAGACACAGCAAGCATCAGAACCAGACTCATATAGGGCAGCAAAGTTGGAATTACCAGACCAGGAATGTAAAACAACAAATCTATGATTAGTCGATTAATATGATAAGGGCTCTAATGGATAAAGGAGACAGCATGCAAGAACAGATGGGCAATGTAAGCAGAGAGATGGAATCCTAAGAAAGAAGTAAAAGGAAATGCTAAAAGATTAATAATACTGTAACAGAAAGGAAGAATGCCTTTAGTGGGCTCATTAGTAGGCTGAACACAGCTAAGAAAAGAATCTCTGAGCTTGAGTATAATAAAGGAATACTATGAACAATCCTATGCCCACAAATTTGATAATCTAGATGAAATGAACCAATTCCTTAAAGACACAAGCTGCCACAACTCACACAAGAAACAGACAATCTGAATAGGGTTTTATCTATTAAAGAAATTGAATCAATAATTTATAACCTTCCAAAACAAAAAGCACTGTGGCCAAATTGTTTCACTGGGGAATTCTACCAAATATTTAAGAAAGAAATTACACCAGTTTTCTATAATTGATTCCTGAAGACAAAAGCAGAGGAATACTTCCTAACTCATTCTGTGAGGCCAACATTACCCTAATACCAAAACCAGACAAAGACACTACAAGAAAACTACAGACCAATATATCTCATGAACACAGATGAAAAAATTCTCAATAAAATATTAGCAAATAAAATCCAACAACATGAATAAAAAGAATTATACACCATGACCAAGTTAGATTTATCCCAAGTATGCAAGGCAATGTAGTCCGTCACGTCATCAGGTTAAAAAAGAAAAATCACATGATCACATCAATAGATGCAAAAAAAGTATTTGATGAAATCTAACATTCATTCTTCATAAAAGTTCCCAGCAAATTAGGAATAGAGGGGAACTTCCTCAATTTGACCAAAAAAAAACCAAAACAAAAACAAAAACCCTACATACTTAATTGTTCGAAATTCAAAGATTTCCTGCTAAGATCAGTAACAAGGCAAGGATGTCTCCCCTCACTACTGCTTTTGAATATTGTACTGGAAGTCCTAGCTAATGCAATAAAACAAGAAAAGGAAATGAAAAGTATACAGATTGGGAAGAAGTTACAAAACTGTCTTTGTTTGCATATGACATGATTGTCTATGTAGAAAAATCCAAGAAGAGTCAACAAAAAAACTCCTGGAACTGATAAGCAATTAGATTATAGCAAGGTCGCAGGATACCAGATTAATATACTAAAGTCTATCACTTTTTTATATACCAGCAATGGTCAAGTGGAATTTGAAATTGAAAATACATTATCATTTATGTTAGCACCAAATATAATTTTAAAACTTAGGTATGAATCTAATAAATATGTATGAGAGCTATATGAGGAAAACTATAAAATAGTAATGAAAGATATCAAATAATAACCAAATAACTAGAGAGAGATTCCACATTCATGGACTGGAAGACTCAATATTGTCAAGATGTCAGTTCTTCCCATCTTGATCTGTAGATACAACACAATCCCATCAAGATCTTAGCATGTTTTGTGGCTATCAATAAACTTATTGTAAAGTTTATATGGAAAGGCAAAAGACCCAGAATAGTGATTCCAATACTGAAGAACAGAGTTTGAAGACTGACACTATGCAACTTCAAGACTTACTATAAAGTTACAGCAATCAAGACAGCGTGGTAATGATGAAAGAATAAACAAATATAATCAATAGAATAGAGAGCACAGAAATACACCCACAAAAATATAGTCAAGTGATCTTTGACAAGAGAGTGAAGGTAATATAATGGAGCAAAGATAGTCTTTTCCACAAATAGTGCTGGAACAACTGGACATCCACATGCAAAAAAAATTAAAAATAATCTGGTCTCAGACCTTATATGCTTCACAGAAATAAACTCAAAATGGATCAGAGTCCTAAATGTAAAATGCAAAACTATAAAACTCCTAGATGATAACAAGCAGAAAAACCTAGATGACCTTGGGTATGGTGATGACTTTTTAGATACAACACCAAAAGCATGATACATGAAAGAAATAATCGATAAGCTAGACTTCATTAAAATTATACACTACTGCTCTGCAAAAGACAATGTCAAGAGAATGAGAAGACATGCCACAGACTGGGAGAAAACAAACAACAATAAGAAAAGAAACAACTTAAAATTTAAAAATGGGTTAAAGACCTGAACAGACACTTTACCCAAGAAGATATACAGATAACAAGTAAGCATTTGAAAAGATGTTCAACATCATATGTCATTAGTGAAATGCAAATTAAAATGACAATGAAATACCACTACACACCTATTAGAATGGCCAAAATCCAGAACACTGACATCATCAAATGCTGGCAAGGATGTACAGCAATAGGAACCCTCATTCAACGCTGGTGGGAATGCAAAATGGTACAGTCACCTTGGCAGTTTTGTACAAAACTAAACATACTCTTACCATACAATCCAGCAATCACACTCCTTGGTATTTTCCTAAAAGAGCTGAAAACTTATGCCCACACAAAAACCTGCACATGGATGTTTATAGCATCTTTATTCATAATCGCCAAAACTTGAAGCAACCAAGATGTCCTTCAGTAGATGAATGGGTAATTAAACTGGGGTACATGAAGACAATGGGAGTGTTATAAAGATCTAAGCAGTGTTCAGTGTTATAAAGAAATAAACTATCAAGCCATTAGAAGGCATGGAGGAAACATAAATGCATATTGCTAATGGGAAGAAGCCAATCTGAAAAGGCTACATACTCTATGATTTCAACTATATGACATTCTGGAAAATACAAAACTATGGAATAGACAGTAAAAAGAATATGGCTTCCAGGGGTTGAGAAGAGGGAGGAATGAATAGGGACAGCACAGAGAACTTTTAGGGCAATGAAATTATCTTCTATAGTACTATAATGGTAAATATATCATTATGTAAACTATGTAATGTAAACTATGGACTTTAGGTGAAAATGGTATGCCAATGTAGGTTCATCAACTATAACAAATGCCTCACTCTAGTGTGAGATGTTGATAGTGGGAGAGGTTGTACAAGGGAGGGTGGAGGGCATGCAGTCTACAGGAAATCTCTAGTTTTTGTTCAGTTTTATTGTGATCTGAAAATTGCTCTAACAAAATTCATTAATTTTTAAAATGCTTATCTAAAAGAAAGAAATTGAGAAAACCAATAAACTGAAAATTATTTCCATTCCTGGTTTCTTATTAAACTGAATACATATATTTCTACTCAACATTGCCAATTTCCACTTTAATTCTTAAGATTAACATTATGTGGTAAGTACATGTAGTACATACATACTGTCAAAACAAAGACGTTAAAGTACTTTTGAAAACATTGTAGGGTTGTAGTCACTTCAGAAAATGCAAAAAGTAATGGTAGAAAGAGCTTTATGAGAATAAACTAGAGAAGGAATGGCATATACAAAGAGACTACATATTTTAATGTCTCAAATGGAAAAATAATCTATACTAGATGACCATATTTCAGTTAGATACAGTTAAGAACTATTAAACATCACTCTGGATTTCCTTCACTCAAATATTTGAATGCTTATTCTATGTCAGACATTAGTCTCTGGGTTAAAAATACACTGGTGAATAAGAAAAAGACCACGACCTCATGATGCTTAGATTTTACTTAAAAATAATACTACTAATAAATCCAACCATTCATCCATACATTCACCTATAATATAATGCCAGGTTATTCAATGTAATGAAAACCAGTACAGCAGGGTAAAGATAAAGAGCGACTGGCACATGTAGGAGTGGGAAGTATATTTTTAATAAGAGTGGTTAAGAAAGGCATGAGGAAATGACATGTGAGAATTTTTTTTGGCCATGCCACACAGCTTGTGGGATCTTTAGTTCCCTGACCAGGGATTGAACCCAGGCCCTCTGCAGTAACAGTACACAGTCCTAACCACCAGAACACCAGGGAATTCCCTTTGAGAATTTTAATAAAGTGAGAGAATGAACAATAACTGTATCTGGAGGAGGAGATACCTTCAAGCAGGAAGATGCTGGTCTTATTGAAGAAAGAGTAAAAAGGTGGTGTGCCTCAAGTAGAATTACTAAAATGGAAAGTAATAAAACAGGGTTAAAGATACATGTAGGGGGCTTCCCTGATGGTGCAGTTGTTGAGAGTCAGCCTGTCGATGCAGGGGACGCGGGTTCGTGCCCCGGTACGGGAGTATCCCACATGACGTGGAGCGGCTGGGCCCGTGAGCCATGGCCACTGAGCCTGCGCGTCCGGAGCCTGTGCTCCGCAACGGGAGAGGCCACAACAGTGAGAGGCCTGCGTACCGCAAAAAAAAAAAAAAAGATACATGTAAGAAAAACTTTAAATGCAACAGTAGTGCATTTGGATTTTACTTTGATTGTGATGGGAAGCCACTGGAAGGTTTTGAACAGGGGACTGACAAACAGAGACAAAGAGAGAATCTTGAAAGCAGCAAGAGAAGAGTTACTTTTCAAACAAAGGCATGGTCAATAAGATTAACAGCTGATTCCTAATCGGAAACCATGGAAGACAGAAGGCAAAAAGATGACATATTCAAAGTGCCAAAAGAAAAAAAAACCTGTCAACCAATAATTCTATATATAATGAAATTAACCTTCAAAAATGGACAAGAATTAAGACAATTCAGACAAACAAAAATTGAAAGAGTTTGTCACTAGCAGCCTGTCATACAAAAAATGTTAAAAGGAGTCCTTCAGGCTACAATGAAGGAACACTAGAGGCTACCTTGAATCCACACAAAGAAATAAAGAACATTGGTAAAAAAAAAATACATAGGTAAATACAAAAGACAATATTAATATATTTATAATTTATAGCTATAAACACCTACATTAAAGAAGAAAAGATCTCAAATCAATAATTTAAACTTCCACCTTAAGAAACTAAAACAGAACACCAAACTAAACTCAAAGCAAGGAGGAGAAAGAAATAATAAAGTAGAGTAAACAAAATAAACAATAGAGAAAACTAAGGAAATCAGTAATTTCAAAAAAGTAACAAAATTGACAAAACTTTAGCTAGACTAAGAAAAGGGAGACTCAAATCACAAAAATCAAGAATGAAAGTGGACACATTGCTACTGACCTTACAAAAATTAAACAAGCTGCATGAAATGGAATAATTCCTAGAAACTCACAAACTATGAAAACTGAATCAAGAAGAAACAGAATATCTGAATAAACCTAAAAAGTAGAGATTGAGTCAGTAATCAAAGAACATCCAACAAAAAGAGCTCAGGACCAGACATTAATGCTAAATTCTGCCAAACATTTAATTTAAAGCATTGGTCCCCAACCTTTTTGGCACCAGGGATGGGTTTCATGGAAGACAATTCTTCCACGGATGGGGGGCGGTGGGCGGGGAGATGGTTCAGGTGGTAATGCGAGCTATCGGAAGCAGCAGATGAAGCTTTTTTTTTTTTTTTTACATCTTTATTGGGGTATAATTGCTTTACAATGGTGTGTTAGTTTCTGCTTTATATCAAAGTGAATCAGTTATACATATACATATGTTCCCATATCTCTTCCCTCTTGCGTCTCCCTCCCTCCCACCCTCCCTATCCCACCCCTCCAGGTGGTCCACAAAGATGAAGCTTTGTTCGCTCACTCACCTGCTGCTCACCTCTTGCTGTGCGGCCTGGTTCCTAACAGGCTGCGGACTGGTATCAGTCTGCAGCCCGTGGGATGGGGACCCCTGATTTAAAGGATTAACATAATCTTTCACAAACTCTCACAAAAAGTAAAAGAGGACAGAAAACTTACCAACTCCTTCTGTCAGGGCAGTATTACTGGGTTACTAGTAAACACCAAAGATATTACAGGAAAATAAAACAACAGACTAATATCCCTTGTGAATATAGTTGCAAATATCCTCAACAAAATACTAGCAAACAGAATCTAGCTGCACATCAGAAGGATTATCTACCACGACCAAGTGGGATTCATCCCAGGAGTGCACACAAACCACATGATCATCTCAATAGATACAGAAAGTGCATGTGACAAAATCCAATTATTTCATGAGAAAACATTGAACAAATAGGAATTGAAGGAAATTTCCTCAAGCTGGTATACAGTCTCTATAAAACAACAATCAGTAACCACCATATCTAACCGTAAAAGGATGAAAGCTGTCCCCCTAAGATAAGAAATAAGACACGGATGTTCACTTTCACCATTTCTATTTAACATTTTACTGACGGTTCTAGTCAGGACAATTAGGCAAGAAACAAAAATAAAAAGTATTGAGATTGGAAAGGAAGAAGTAAAACTATATTCACTGATGACATGATCTAAGAACATGGAAAACCCTATAGAATCCACCAAAAAAACCCAATCTCAGGGCTTCCCTGGTGGCGCAGTGGTTGAGAGTCTGCCTGCCGATGCAGGGGACGCGGGTTCGTTCCCCGGTCCGGGAAGATCCCACATGCTGCAGAGCGGCTGGGCCTGTGAGCCATGGCCGCTGAGCCTGCGCGTCCGGAGCCTGTGCTCCGCAACGGGAGAGGCCACAACAGTGAGAGGCCCGCGTACCGCAAAAAAAAACCAACCAAAACTGTACATGAAAGTTGAAATGGCCTTATTCAAAATCACCAAAAACTGAAGTGTCCTCAACTTGGGAATGAGTAAGTGTAGTATATCCATACAATGGAAAACTACTCAACCATAAACGGAATGAACTATTGATATATGGAACAATATGAATAAATCTCAAATGCATGTGTATTACATATAAGCAAAAGGAAGCTCAATAAAGCTGGGGAAAAAAGAAGTAAAGGGATGGAAAAAGATGTGCCTTTGACAGGCTCACTCATCAGCAGACTGGGTAAGGCAAGGAAAGAATCAGTGAACTGAAAGAAATGTCAACAGGAACTTCTCAAATCAAAATGTAAAGAGAAAAAAGAATTTTTAAAAAAAGGAACATCAAAGAACTATTGAAATTTTTCAAAACGTGTAACTGGAATACTAGAAGAAAGAGAAAATTGGAACAGAAGAAATAGTTTAAGTAATAATGACCCAGAATTTTCCAAAATTAATGAGATACACCAAAGCACAGATTAGGAAGCTCAGAGAACACCATATAGGATAGCTGCACATCAGAAGGATTGTGATGGATAAATAGGATAAATAGGATAAAAATTTTAAAATCTACACCTAGGCATGTTATATCAAACTGCAGAAAAGCAAAGACAAAGAGAAAGTCTTCAAAGAAGACAGAGGAAAAACCATATGGATAATAATTACAGGAACCTTCTTATCCAAAATCCTATAAGCAAGAAGAGAGTGGAGTAAAATATTTAAAATGTTGAAAGAAAAAGACCACCAACCTAGAATTCTGTACCCTATGAAATTATCCTTCAAAAGTGAAGGAGAAATAGAGTTTCTCAGATAAAAAAAATTTGAGATAATTTGTTGCTAGTACAACTGCCTTGCAGGAAATGAAGTTCTTCAGAGAAAAGGAAAATGATATAGATCTACATAAAGAAAGAAAGAGCATTAAAGAAGGAACAAAGAATAAGGGCAATGAGTAGAAAATAGAAACAGATATGGTAGTTGTTAATTCAACTATATCAGTAATCATTTTAAACATCAATTGCCTCAATAAACCAATTAAAAGACAGAGATTGTCAGAGTGGATCAAAAAACAAGACCCAACTACATGTTGTCTATAAGAAATCCACTTTAAATATAAAGATATATATAGATTAAAAGTAGAGGGATGTATATATGTCCATGCCACTCTCTCACTTTGTCCCAGCTTACCCTTCCCCCTCCCCATGTCCTCAAGTCTATTCTCTAGTAGGTCTGCGTCTTTATTCCCGTCCTGTCTTTATTCCCATCCTGTCGCTACGTTCTTCATGACCATTTTTTTTTTTTGGATTCCATATATATGTGTTAGCATACGGTATTTGCTTTTCTCTTTCTGACTTACTTCACTCTGTATGACAGACTCTAGGTCCATCCACCTCACTACAAATAACTCAATTTCGTTTCTTTTTATGGCTGAGTAATATTCCATTGTATGTATGTGCCACATCGGATATATATATAATACCAAATGTAAAACCAATAGCTAGTGGGAAGCAGCCGCATAGCACAGGGAGATCAGCTCGGTGCTTTGTGACCACCTAGAGGGGTGGGATAGGGAGGGTGGGAGGGAGGGAGATGCAAGAGGGACGAGATATGGGGATATATGTATATGTATAGCTGATTCACTTTGTTATAAAGCAGAAACTAACACACCATTGTAAAGCAATTATACTGCAATAAAGATGTTAAAAAAATAAAATAAAATAAAATAAATAGTAATATAGCTGGATATAAAAAAAGTACAGGGACGGATACAATTTTATTTGTCAATTATACCTCAATAAAACTGAGGGAAAAAGAAGTAAAGGGATGGAAAACGATATATTATGCTAATGCTAATCAAAAAAAAAAGCTAGAGTAGCTATATTAATTGCAGACAGAACAGGCTACAGACCAAGGAAAAATATCCGAGATAAAGAGGGGCATTACCTAGTGATAAAGGGGTCAGTTCTCCGAGATGACATAATGCTTAATATGTATGGATACAATCAGCTATCAAAACTTATAAATTGTATTACAATAAGTAAGACAGTATAATTTTGGCACGGGGGGACACATCAGGTGATTAAGAGTTGTGTGCATATAAAAATGTAAAACATGACAGGTATGAAATTACTTTAGTGAGAAAAGACTAGACTAATTCAATAAGTGGTATTTATATAGCCAATTATTTATAAAGTGAAAAAAATGGATCCCTAGTTGATACTGTATCAGGCAAAATAAAGTAGGTTATATTGAACTTACCCCAAACCATCCCCAAAACGTCAATGGCTTAAGACAAAGATTTATTTTTTGCTCAAGTTACATGTCTAATGCATGTCAGGAGGGCTCTGCTCACTATAGTCACTCAGGGACCCAGGCTGATGGAGACTTCCATTCATAGCTCACTGGCCAGAACTATTAACATGGTCCCACCAACTCATAAAGTTGGCCAGGGAAACAATCCTATCCCATGTACGGAAGAGAAATCTTTATTAGGGAGCGGTAATGCCAATGATTTGATGGCAAGTACAGGGAATCCACTGCCCACGGCAATAAAAAACCAGCTGACAATAATCCCTTACATTTCTTGGAACATTTTTTTCTTTCCAAATTCCTATCCTCTGAGTACCATGTACTCTTCTTTGCAGAACACTACTTTAGGTAATGATAAGCTCCAAAGAATTTTCCTTCTCTGGAAACTCAAGAGAACTAAATTACATCTCCTCCCAAGGGCATGGCTCTTATATCCTTTGGTACATATTGCACTATCTCCACAGACTAACCATTTTCCCCTCATAAAGAGCACAGATGCTCTGCTAAATGCTTTTCATTGAATTCATTTAATCCTGAGGACAACTCTGAACTAGGTACTATTATTAGTCCCATTTTAAATTAGCACAACTGAGGTAAAGAGAGGTTAAGTAATTTACTCAGTTGGTAATCTGAAATCAGGCAGTCTGGCTTCAGTTGCTCCTGTCCCTTCAAGACCCATTTAAAGTCCCCTTGTAGGTACTACAGCCTCATCATTCCTAATCCAGCACACTCCTTCAACCCTTTCTCTGCAGTCCCCTCCATCTACCCTCCTATCTCCCACTATGCTCTAGTTCCCAGCTTCCCAAAAGTTGCCCAAAAGGAAAAGCAGTCTGGCAGGGCAACCATTTCCCTGAAGGATTAAACTGAACAGTGTCACCTCTGCCTTCCTATCCTACCTACTCCATATCCTTTTATCTTGGAGAGTCTTACCCACCATGTTATCCTCAAATGTCATCCTGGGTAGAAATAGAAATATCACCTAGAAAAGGATTAAAATTAATTTTACATGAAGGATGCCCTCTTAAAGCCTCCTGAAGAGCAGAGTGACTATCCCTGCCCACGGGCTGCAAGAAGTTACAAAAGTTTAGAGAATAGGAGGGAAAGAAGGGGTGAGGGCTAGAAGGATGGGGAATGGGAACAGGAATTAAGATCTATTGGCCACTAGTGGTAAGTGCTATGGACTGAACTGTATCCCCCCAAAATTTATATCTTGAAGTCCTAACCCTCAAAGTGATGGTATTCGGAGATGGGGCCTTTGGGAGATAATTAGGTTTAGATGAGGTCATGAGGGTAAGGCCCTTATGGTTGGATCCAAGCCCTTATAAGAAGAGATGCCCATGTGAGGACACAGTGAAAACAAACCTGTCTACAAGTCAGGAAGAAAGCCTCACCAGAATCTAATCATGCTGGTACCCTGATCTCAGAGTTTCAGGCTCTGGAACTGTGAGAAAATAAATTTCTGTTGTTTAAGCCTCCCAGTCTATGCTATTTTATTGTGACAGCCCAAGCAGACAAAGACTGTAGAGATTTTACATATTACCTCATTTAATCTCCCAATAAGTATATTCGTTTTATAAATGTCTAAACTAGGTTTCAACTGTCTAATAACTACAAAGTCATTGCTCTTACCCTATGTCTCCTCCTACAGGGGACAAGTAGCCTATATCTTGGCTCTGGTCCAACTCTGTCAGTAAATATTTCCCTGGGATGAGCCCCTAATCTTTCCTAAGCCCAAATCTACTCTTCTGCCATTAAGAGAACTAAACAGGATGCCCTCTAGAGTGCTTCTGCTGCACGGAGATTATTCAAAATGCCTGAAAGCAGGAAAAAATGCAGAGATTACTTAGAACACAAGAGGGTTTTTTTTAAATCTTACCGCTCCTAAAAAGACATCATTACACCATCATATAAATAAAAGAGCAGGAAAAGTCAAAATAAACTATTCTGACTCTGTATTTCACCAAATCATTTGGGGACAGAAAAGCTTCATGTGCCATTAATGGGTGTACTGATGTGGTCATTGGACTCAGCTGGTCACTAACTTCAATAGAACTTAGTTACTAGAGGAATACCAAATTTCAGAAACTCAGATACCAGGATCCCTGACTTTACAAAGATAAAAAATTCCAATCCTCCTCATCCTTCTATAATTCTGAACTTAAACTGAGCTGGAGGGCATGCTAGTTTCTACCTTTATATTACAAGCAAGTTCCAGCTGGCTCAAAAAGCAAAGATCCATTTAGTGTTATATGGAAAATTTTCTAGTCTTTACTGGATTTTAACAACTATAAATGGCAAATACCACTTATTTCAGAAATCTGCCAAGTACAAAGAAAAAGACTAATTTTAACACAAAGTAATTTATAACACTTTTCACAAATACGCTAACCACAAAAGAGACATTATACAATATTCAGTATCCCTGCTATACTGAGGAAACTTCAAATCTATGTAAATGTAAACCAAAAACTCTTCCCAGAAAATCTCCACATTAAAAAAAGAAAAAGTAGGGCTTCCCTGGTGGCGCAGTGGTTGGGAGTCCGCCTGTCGTTGCAGGGGACGCGTGTTCGTGCCCCAGTCCGGGAAGATTCCACATGCCGTGGAGCGGCTGGGCCCGTGAGTCGTAGCCGCCTGCGCGTCCGGAGCCTGTGCTCCGCAACGGGAGAGGCCATAACAGTGAAAGGCCCGCGTACCGCAAAAAAAAAAAAAAAAAAAAGAATTCACAAAGCACTCTAAAAAAGTAAACAGGGTCAATAAAAGGGAATTCAATTATCACTGTAAGGTAGTTATTGCAGAATCTTCACATCATCATAACCTGTTGAAAAACTATTTTAAAATATTATTTCACACCATTAACATAATGCCAGGGATTTGCTTTGATTCAAAAGAATCTGGTAGAAAGGGAACAGAGTGGGGGAAATGCAGGAATGGAAAAAACAGTTCATGAATTGATAACCGTTGAAGCTGAGTAGGACGTATATAAGGATTCATTCTCCATTTCTTTCTAATTCCATGTATGTTTGACATTTCTCCATAACAAAAGCTAAAAAGTTATTATACACTCTTGAAGAACAAATTTAATCCTCATATCCTACAAAACAAGAAAGACTAGTACCTTCCAATCTTCGAATTTTTGCTTTCACAGAAATAACAGCTTCAAAGCGTGAAACTCTCAGCTCAAAACATGTTCCAGTCAGTGTTTCAATGAAGAGCTCCATGGTATCATAGAAAGGAAGTCTGTAGTAAAATGGTCCCATGTTATCTTCATTGAAGAATGGAGGATCTTTTCTGTTATCCATTACTTTGACTTTTCTAATTCCTCTGGAATATGTTGTAGGCAACTGTATTCCAGTTCTAACCAAATCAGCTTTGAACATTGGTAATATATATCGTTGTTCATGTTTTGAGTTTTGTACCTAAAAAACAAGAATAATGTTTTTTTAACAAGCCTATGTGAAAGTCTCATTCCTCCACAAAGATTTTCTCAACTCTGGCCCATATCAGCCTTCCAGAGAGCCCGGAATTCATTTTAGTGCTTACTAGGCCTAATCCTGAACTTTACACAATTGTCTTTGAACTCACTCTCCCAATTAGAGTGTAAGATTATTAAGAACAGGTATATTTGCTACACTTTATCTTACTAGAGCTCAGCAGTTACTTACACTACATGCTCAACAAATATGTTTTTTTGTTAATGATATTTAAACCAATGAACTCCACATGTAGGTATATATTTGCAAAACTTTGAATAACTTATGCACATCCTTTCCTAAAACACGTAAGTTACATTTTATAACCCATACAAAGTATGTTATAGCCATTGTACATCTGAATCACACTGAATAAAAGGAATAGTAACCATCTTAAAAGTAGGATTCACTAAATAATCAATAAGAATTTGGGTTTCCAAAGGTTGTCCACCAGTATAGCACTGAGATGAGGTTAATACTGGTAACAGACATTAGACATAATCTCTACACACAAACATACAATGGCTAATGAATATGAAAGGCAAACACAACCAACAGAAATACTAAAATAAATTATAAGTGTATAATTAGGAGAATAGGAATAATCAAATTGATAAATTGCTATTAATCAGTGAAAACTTTGAAAAGGCGGAGGGGGCTTGAACTTAAACTAAAAGGACAAATGATACATATTCTTTCTGGAGAAGTAGGTAAACCTTTTCAGTACCTTTATGGCGATATAATTTATATACCATAAAATTCACCCATTTAAAGCCTAAAATTTACTGGGCTTTAGTATGGTTACAAAATTGTACAACCATCACCATAATCATTTTTAGAACATTCTCATCAAACCTAAAAGGAACCTCTTATTCTTTAGACACACTCCTAAATTCTGTCTCTCTCAGCCCTAGGCAATCACTAATCTACTTTGTTTTTAAAATTTTGCCTATTCTGGACATTTCACATAAATAGAATCATACAATATGTAAACTTTTGTGACCAGCTTCTTTCACTTAGCATAATGTTTTCAAAGTTCATCCATGTTCTAAGATGTATCAGTACTTCATTCTTTTTTATTTCTGAATAATAGTCCATTATAAGGATGTACCACGTTACTTATCCAGCCATCAGTTGATGGGCATTCTGGGTTGTTTCCAATTTTTGCCTATTATGAATAATGCTATGAGAACACTCAATTACAAGTCTGTGATAGACATGTTTTTTCCTTTCTCTTCCGTATATATCTAGAAGTGGAACTGATGGGTTGTGTGGTAACCCTGTGTTTAGCAATTTGTGGGACTACCATACTGTTTTCAAAAGTGGTCTAAACCATTTTACATCCCCACCAACAATGAACAAGGGTTTGGATTTCTTCACATCCTTGCCAATACATTTTATTGTCTTTTGATTAAAGCCATCGTAGTGTGTATGAAGTAGTGTCTCACTGTGGTTGTGATTTGCCTTAATGACTAATGATGTTAAGAATCTTTTTATGTGCTTAGTACCCATTTGCACATATTCTTTACAGAAATGTCTATTCAGAAAGTCCATACAGATCCTGTCCATTGAGTTATTTATGTCTAACACTTTCCAGATACAAGCTGTTTAACGGATATATGATTCACAAATATTTTCTCCAATTTCATGGGTTGTCTTTTAACTTTCTTGATAGTTTCCTTTGAAGCACAAAAGTTTTTAATTTTAATGAAGCCCAATTTGACTATTTTTCTTCTGTTGCTTATACTTTGGGTGTCATATTTTAAAAGCTTTGCCTAATGCAAGGTAATAACAATTGACCAGTACATATTTTTCTAAGAATTGTATAGTGTAGCCCTTACATTTAGGTCTATAGTCCATTTTGAATTTATTTTTGTGGTTGTTGTACAATAGGGGTACAGATCTATTCTTTTGCAGACAAATAACCAGTTGTCTCAGCACCATTTGTTAGAAAGACTATTCTAAATTCATTGAATTGTCTTGGCACCCTTGTTGAAAACCAGCTGACCATAACCTCAATTCTGTTCCATTGATCTATATGTCTATCCTTATGCCAGTAGCATACTGTCTTTGTAGCTTTGTAGTAAGTTTTGAGATCGGGAAGTGTGAGTCTTCTAACTTGTTCTTCTCTTTCAAGATTGTTGGCTATTCTGGGTCATCTGAATTTCCATAGGAATTATAGGATCAGCTTGTGTATTTTGCAGAAACACCAGTTGGGATTTTGATAAGGACTGTGTTCAGTCTACAGATTAATTTGGATAGTATTACCATCTTAACAATATTAAGTCTTATAATCCATCAACATGCAATATCTTTCAGTTTATTTATAACTTCTTTAATTGCTTTCAACAATGTTTTATAGCTTTCAGATTATACGTTTTGTATTTTAAAAACGTGTTTCTAAGAATTTTGTTCTTTTTGATGTCACTATCAATGAAATTGTTCTTAGTTCCATTGTCAGATTGCTCATTGCTAGTGTATAAAAATACAATTGATTTTAATATATTGGTCTTGTTCACTGCAACCTTGCTGAACTCAGTAGTTCTAGTATTTTTCTAAGTGGATTCCTTAGGATTTTCTACATACAAGATAATGTCAACTACAAACAGAAATTTTAACTTCTTCCTTTCCCATCTAGATGACCTTTATTTCCTTTTCTTACCTAATTGCCCTGCCTGGAATCTCCAATACAGGTTGAATAGAAGTGGTAAGAGCAAACATTCTTGTCTTTTTCCTGTTGTAGGGAAAATCATTCAGCCTCTCACCACGAGTTATGATTTTAGCTGTGGGGTTTTCATAGGTAATCTTTATCAGATGGAGAACGTTCCCTTCTATTCCTACTTAGTTTAGGTGTCAGTTGTCTTTTTTAAATCACAGTGTTAGATTTTGTCAAATACTTTTCTTTAGTGTCTCAGATGATCATGTGGTTTTTGTCTCATATTCTATTAATATGGTGTATTACATTGACTGCTTTTTGATATATTGAACCAACCTTGAATCAGTGGGATAAATCCATTTGTATATGGTCTGTAATCATTTATATATGTTACTAGATTTAGTTTGTTAGTATTTTTTGAAGATTTTTGTGTCTATATCCATACAAGTTATTGATCTAGTGTCTGGTTTGATATCAAGGTAATACTGCCCTCATAAAATAAGTTGAGAAGTATTCCCTAAAGGTAGGTAGACTCTTGAATGTATTTCAGAATGGGTAAAGCCTCAGAGTGGGGGAAGAATATTTGTAAGACTAGGTGAACAGAATGTGAACACTAGGGCAGTGCAGGAATGAAGAAGAAAAATGGGTGATAAATTTTTTACTTTTTTTTGCCAAAGGATATATCACTGAAGTCACCGCAATTTTCATAACAATGTGATTAAGGAGAAGTTATTTTTTAAAACTTGTGGTTTGATTAATAACCTACATCTCCATTCTATAGACATGATTTTCACAGGTATCTAAAATCTGGATACTAGGAACTTCCCTGGTGGTCCAGTGGTTAAGAATCCACCTTCCAGGGGACTTCCCTCGTGGCGTAGTGGTTAAGAATCCACCTGCCAATGCAGGGGACACGGGTTCAAGCCCTGGCCCAGGAAGATCCCACATGCCGCAGAACAACTAAGCCCGTGCGCCACAACTACTGAGCCTGCGCTCTAGAGCCCATGAGCCACAACTACTGAGCCCGCATGCCACAACTACTGAAGTCCACACGCCTAGAGCCCGTGCTCCACAGCAAGAGAAGCCACCAGAGTGAGAAGCCGGTGCACCGCAACGAAGAGTAGCCCCCACTCGCCACAACTAGAGAAAGCCTGTGCACAGCAACGAAGACCCAACGCAGCCAAAAATAAATAAATAAATAAATAAATTTATTTTAAAAAAAAAAGAATCCACCTTCCAATGCAGGGGACACCGGTTTAATCCCTGGTTGGGGAACTAAGATCCCACATACCACGGGGCAACTAAGCCCACATGCTCTAGAGCCCACGTGCCACAACTAGAAAGCCCATGTGCCGCAACTACTGAGCCCGCACACTCTGGAACCCACATGCCACAACTAGAGAGAAGCCTACACGCCACAACAAAGAGCTCACGTGCCACAACCAAGACCTGATGCAGCCACATAAATAAATAAATAAACATTTTTAAAAAAATAAAAATAGGTACTTGCCTGGTGGTCCAGTGGTAAAGAATCTGCCTTACAAAGCATGGGACGTGGGTTCGATCCCTGGTCAGGGGACTAAGATCCCACATGCCATGGGGCAACTAAGCCCGCACACCACAACTACTGAGCTCACGCACCTCAGCTACAGCCCACGTGCTGCAAACTACAGAGCCTATGTACCCTGGAGCCTGCACGCCACAACTGGAGAGGAGAAAACCCGCATGCCACAACTAGAGAGAAGCCCGTGCACCACAACAAAAGATCCCACATGCCTCAACGAAGATCCCAAGTGCCACAACTAAGACCTGATGCAGCCAAAAATAAACAAAATAAATAAATAATAAATAAATCTTTAAAATCAAGTAAAATCTGGATACAAGACAGACACCTGAAATCCAACACGTCCAAAACTAATCATCTTTCCTACAAACCTCCTTCTTGTCCTACAGTCTCCATCTTGGTAAAGGGTACCACCATTAACCTAATCACTTAAGCCAGAAAGCTAGGAATCATTTTAGATTTTTCTGCTAGCCTCAAGGTATCTAATCCTAACAGTACAACTTAACATTTCTATAATCTGTGACCTTCTCCAGCCACACTGATTAGGACTTAGTTCAGGTCTTCATTAGCTCTTAACTGAGCAACTTTGATAGCCTAGCTATAATCCTTGACACCTGCCCTTCACTCTTCTGATCCATTCTCTAGGATGTCAACAGTTACCTTTTTTAAAAAAAGAAAGTTTAATAAAAACTGGATTAGGGTATCACATCACATAGTTCAGAAATTACTTTACTCTTAATTATCTATAGATAATAGGGGGAAAGGTCACTCAAAGTTCTAAAATTTTTTAATATTTGACTTTAGAATGCACTGGGGTGAAACCATCAATTCAGACTAAATGAGGGAAATGAATCTAAGTTGGCCTAAAGCCTGAATTTTTTTTCCTTTTAAATAAACTATTGTTTAGAGCAGTTTTAGGTTCGCTGCAAAATTAGGCAGAAGTACAGACAGTTCCCACACACTCCCTGCCCCCACACATGCACAGCCTCTCCCACCATCAACAACCTACACCAGAGTGGTGTATTTGTTACAACAGATGAACCTACATTGACACATCATTATCACTCAAAGGCCATAGTTCACATTAGGGTTCATTCTTGGTGTTGCAAATTCTATTGATTTCCACAAATGTATAGTAATGTACCCATCATTATAGTATCACACAGAATAGTTTATGAGTAAAGCCACTATAAACATCCATGTGCAGGTTTTTGTGTAGACGTATAAGTTTTCAACTTACCGGGGTAAACACCAGTGAGTACAACTGCTAGATCTTACAGTAAGGGTATGTTTAGTTTTGTAAGAAACTGCCAAAGTGTCTTCAAAAGTGGCTGTTCTATATTGCGTTCCCACCAGGAAGGAATAAGAGCTCCTACTGCTCCACATCCTCACCAGCATTTGATGTTGTCAGTGTTCTGGATTTTGACCATTCTAATAGGCATATAATAGTATCTCATTGTTTTAATTTGCATTTCCCTAATGACATATGATGTGAAGCACAGTTATCTTTTTAAAATGTAGAATTGATCATGTTATTTCTTAGCTCAAGGTCCCACGATGGCTTCCCACTGTCTACAGAATTCAGACTCCTTAGAAAGGCTCCTAAGATCATGCATCTCACCTTCCAGCCCTATTTTATTTATACACATACCTCATCCCATCCTGCAATATATCTGGTACTTCTATCCTCTAATCATTTGTAACTGCGGCTTCAGAAAACACTGGTCTCTATATCGTTGCTCCTGCTTTCCTCTACTTACCACCATTCCCACACTTGGCTACCTGACAGGCACCTGTGATCTTTCAAGACTCAAGTCGAATAGAAACTATTCCACAAAGCCGTTTACAGTTCCTCCCCTTCACACCCTGACCTCCATCATATATGGCACCCATTACAATCAATTTCATTTTTTACATGACTTCCTTATTCTACTAAATTGTAGGCTCCTTAAGGGAAGGGCATCTGATTTACCACCCCATCACCTAGCACAGTGTTTTGTACATATTGGTACTCATTAAAGGTTTGTTCAATGAAAGAGTAAATAAATATTCATCCTCTCAACTGAGTTTTAGAGCAAACCTGTAATATAGGTAAGGTATTATCCCTGCTTTAGACATGAAGAAGTGTTTGGTTATGCTATAAAAGTTTGTTTGGAGAAATGTTGGTTTCCCATAGGAATCATTACTCATTCCAAACTAACTCCACCAATATTTACACAACTCATAACGTACAGGGATTTCTGCTACAGTGAATTTTTATAACTCAATATAGTTAATTATATTAATTATATTAATTATGCTGAGTTATAAAAATTCACCATAGCTCAATATATAAAACCAATATATAAAATTCATCAATTAACTAGGGAGTATATTTAATATAATTAAGCATAATGAATATAATTAATTAAATAGGGAACCTGAATTGCATTGTGCAGACTGCTAATGTTCCTGAAGATACGGCACCATAGGAAGAAAAGCTATTGCTGGCAGCACAGCTGCTCTGAGTGCTGTTATACTTTTTATCAAAATAATGAGTAATAAATATAATAACACAAAGTAATATGCTAATAATACTGCTGGTGAATTAGAACAAAAAATTTTACAGTTCGTATAGAAACACAAAAGACCCTGAAAAGCCAAAGCAATCTTGAGAAAGGAAAATGAGGTTGGAGGAAACAGGCTCCCTGACTTCAAACTAAACTACAAAGCTACAGTAATCAAGACAGTATGGTACTGGCACAAAAACAGAAATATAGATCAATGGTACAGGATAGAATGCCAAGAGATAAACACACTCACATATGGTCACCAAATTCACGACAAAGGAGGTAAGAACACACAATGGAGAAAAGACAGCCTCTTTAATAAGTGGTGCTGGGAAAACTGGACAGCTACATGTAAAAGAATGAAATTAGAACACCACCTAACACTATACACAAAAATAAACTCCAAATGGATTAGAGACCTAAATATAAGACCAGACACTATAAAACTCTTACAGGAGAACATAGGAAAAATACTCTTTGACATAAACCACAGCAAGATATTTTTTGACCCACCTTCTAGAGTAACGGAAATAAAAACAAACAAATGGGACTTAATTAAACTTAAAAGCTTTTGCACAGCAAAGGAAACCATAAACAAGACAAAAAGACAACCCTCAGAATGAGAGAAAATATTTGCAAATGAAACAACAGACAAAGGATTAATCTCCAAAATATACAAACAACCCATGGAGCTCAATATCAAAAAAACAAACAATCCAATTAAAAGATGGACAGAAGACCTAAACAGACATTTCACCAAGGAAGACATACAGATGGTCAAGAGGCACATGAAAAGATTCTCAATGTCACTAATTATTAGAGAAATGCAAATCAAAACTACAATGACCTCATGCTGGTCAGAATGGCCATCATCAAAAAATCTAGAAACAATAAATGCTGGAAAGGGTGTGGTTAAAAGGGAACCCTCTCACACTGTTGGTGTGTATCCCGCATAGTGGTTGTATACAACCACTATGGAAAACAGTATGGAGCTTCCTTAAAAAACTAAAAATAGAACTACCATATGACCCAGCAATCCGACTACTGGGCATATACTCTGAGAAAACCATAATTCAAAAAGAGACATGGGGCTTCCCTGGTGGCGCAGTGGTTGAGAGTCTGCCTGCCGATGCAGGGGACACGGGTTTGTGCCCTGGTCCGGGAAGATCCCACATGCCGTGGAGCAGCTAGGCACGTGAGCCATGGCCACTGAGCCTGCGCGTCCAGAGCCTGTGCTCCGCAACGGGAGAGGCCACAACAGTGAGAGGCCCGTGTACCGCAAAAAAAGAGACATGTACCACAATGTTCACTGCAGCACTATTTACAATAGCCAGGACATGGAACCAACCTAAAGGTCCATCAACAGATGAATGGATAAAGAGGATGTGGCACATATATACAATGGAATATTATTCAGCCATAAAAAAGTGAAACTGAGTTATTTGTTGTAAAGTGGATGGACTTAGAGTCTGTCACAGAGTGAAGTAAATCAGAAAGAGAAAAACAAATACCGTATGCTAATGCATATATATGGAATCTAAAAAAAGAAAACAATTGGTACTGATGAACCTAGTTGCAGGGCAGAAATAAAGATGTAGAAATAGAGAATGGACTTAAGGACATGGGGTGGGAGGGGGAAGCTGGGGCGAAGTGAGAGTAGCATTGACATATATACACTACCGAATGTAAAATAGTTAGCTAGTGGGAAGCAGCAGCATAGCACAGGGATATCAGCTCGTTGCTTTGCAATGACCAGGGAGGGTGGGAGGGAGGCTCAAGAGGGAGGGGATGTGGGGACATATGCATGCATATGGCTGATTCACTTTGGTGTACAGCAGAAACTAACATAGTATTGTGAAGCAATTATACTCCGATAAAGATCTATTAAATAATAATAATAATAATGCTGGTGACAGTGGTAAAAGACCACTACTTTCAAGTAAAAGCCAAATAAGTGGCTGTATTGCTCAGGCTGTGTCTCTTATATCCTTAATACATTGACATGTCTGTAGGAATAATGACGGAACCTAACCCCTTTTCCTACCTCACTGAAATGACTGCTTTTATAATACAATTTTGGATAATATGTGGATTCTTAACATACTTATCATCCTATATCAAATAAGAATGCACTACAGAATTATCAGTGTCCATTCCCCCAAAGCCAAGAGCACTCCTATCTACACAGTAAAAGATCTAGCAACAGAGGTCAGGGGTCAGGAATGCCGAACTGAATATTACAGAAATAAAGACATGGGTGACCAGTGCCTGTCCAAGGAATTTAGAGACATAAGATATAAAGATCATTTTTTTCACCACAGTAGTCTTCCACAACAATACCCCAAATATAATAAACAAATGGTGGGAGAAGGTAACATAAAGACAGATTTGGAAGTCCTTCATCTGCAACAAGAATGTACAGAGTAATTATGGGCGTAAAGAAAACTTGCAACCTAGAACAGCACTAATTGCACTGGAACACCACCACAAATTTGGGCCCTAATCAATGCAGTAATTTCCAAAATCCAAAAAGAAGCAAGATTGGTAACCAAATTCAAAGCTGAAATGTGTGCCTCTAGGAAATAATTATACTTCTCCTCAGCAGTAGAAATCACTGTAACAGAGAGCAAAGTAAGTCTAGGAAATCTAGTTAAGCCAGACTGGAGGACTAGATGATAGCAGAGGGGCAAACGGAAGCTCCAGTAGGCCAAAGACCTAGCCAGTACTAAGGGCGGGGTCCGTGGACACCTTTTTTTTTTTTTTTTAAACATATCACTTTACACTTGGATGAACTCACTGATGTGGCAAGTCTGAATCAGCCCTGGGCTTTTTTTTTTTTTAATAAATTTATTTATTTTATTTTATTTATTTTTGGCTGTGTTTGGTCTTCGTTGCTGCGTGCGGGTTTTTCTCTAGTTGCGGAAAGCTGGGGCTACTCTTCGTTGTGGTGTGCGGGCTTCTCACTGCGGTGGCTTCTCTTGTTGCAGAGCACGGGCTCTAGGCGCACAGGCTTCAGTAGTTGTGCCTCATGGGCTCTAGAGTGCAGGCTCAGTAGCTGTGGCGCACAGGCTTAGTTGCCCCACAGCATGTGGGATCTTCCTGGACCAGGGCTCGACCCATGTCCCCTGCATTGGCAGGCAGATTCTTAACCACTGTGCCACCAAGGAAGCCCCATGGACAACTTATGAAAGTTGTGTTAGAGCATGCTTGACTGAGCAGATTATGGAACCCTATGATGTTGGTAAATGAGGGGCAATGGAGACTCAAAAACAGGATGGAAAATGATACAAGGACAGCTAAAAAATAGAAGAGGAAGAGGAAAGAAGAAGGCAGAGAAAAAAGTACGTCAGAATTTTTACCAATAATTTAAAAAACATGCTTAGCTATTAAGAGTAATGGAGTCAAAAGAATGAAAAGAATTGAGAACAGTCTCAGAGACCTCTGGGACAACATTAAATGCAACAACATTCAAATTATAGGGGTTTCAGAAGAAGAAGAGAAAAAGAAAGGGACTGAGAAAATATTTGAAGAGATTATAGTTGAAAACTTCCCTAATACGGGAAAGGAATAGTCAATCAAGTCCAGGAAGCACAGAGAGTCCCATACAGGATAAAGCCAAGGAGAAACACACTAAGACACATATTAATCAAACTATCAAAAATTAAATACAAAAAAATATTAAAAGCAGCAAGGGAAAAACAACAAATAATATACAAGGGAATCCCCATAAGGTTAACAGCTGATCTTTCAGCAGAAACTGCAAGCCAGAAGGGAGTGGCAGAACATATTTAAAGTGATGAAAGGGAAAAACCTACAACCAAGATTACTCTACCCAGTAAGAATCTCATTCAGATTCGACAGAGAAATTAAAACCTTTACAGACAAGCAAAAGCTAAGAGAATTCAGCACCACCAAACGAGCTTTACAACAAATGCTAAAGGAACTTCTCTAGGCAGGAAACACAAGAGAAGGAAAAGACCCACAATAACAAACCCAAAACAATTTAAAAAATGGTAATAGGAACATACATATCGATAACTACCTTAAATGTAAATGTATTAAATGCGCCAACCAAAGGACACAGACTGGCTGAATGGATACAAAAACAAGACCTCTATATATGCTGTCTACAAGTGACCCACTTCAGACCTAGGGACACATACAGACTGAAAGTGAGTGGATGGAAAAAGATATTCCATGAAAATGGAAATCAAAAGAAAGCTGGAGGGGCTTCCCTGGTGGTGCAGTGGTTGAGAGTCCGCCTGCCGATGCAGGGGATACAGGTTTGTGCCCCGGTCTGGGAGGATCCCACATGCTGCGGAGTGGCTCGGCCCGTGAGCCATGGCCGCTGAGCCTGCGCGTCCAGAGCCTGTGCTCCGCAACGGGAGAGGCCACAATGGTGAGAGGCCCTGCATACCGCAAAAAAAAAAAAAAAGAAAGCTGGAGTAGCAATTCTCATATCAGACAAAATAGACTGTAAAATAAAGACTATTACAAGAGACAAAGAAGGACAGTACATAATGATCAGGAATCAATCCAAGAAGAAGATATAACAATTGTAAATATTTATGCACCCAACATAGATGAGGAGCACCCCAATACATAAGGCAAATGTTAACTGCCATAAAAGGGGAAATCAACAGTAACACAATCATAGTAGGGGACTTTAACACCCCACTTCCACCACTGGACAGATCATCCAAAATGAAAATAAATAAGGAAACACAAGCTTTAAATGATACATTATACAAGATGGACTTAATTGATACTTATAGGACATTCCATCCAAAAACAACAGAATACACTTTCTTCTCAAGTGCTCATGGAACATTCTCCAGGATAGATCATATCTTGGGTCACAAATCAGCCTTGGTAAATTTAAGAAAATTGAAATCGTATCAAGTATCTTTTCTGACCACAATGCTATAAGACTAGATATCTACTACAGGAAAAAAACTAAAAAATACAAACATATGGAGGCTAAACAATACACTGTTAAATAACCAAGAGATCACTGAAGAACACCATACACAAAAATAAACTCAAAATGGATTAAAGACCTAAATGTAAGACTAGACACTATAAAACTCTTAGAGGAAAACACAGGCAGAACACTCTATGACATAAATCACAGCAAGATCCTTTTTGACTCACCTCCTAGAGGAATGGAAATAAAAACAAAAATAAACATGTGGGACCTAATGAAACTTAAAAGCTTTTGCACAGCAAAGGAAACCATAAACAAGACGAAAAGACAACCCTCAGAATGGAAGAAGATATTTGCAAATGAAGCAACAGACAAAGGATTAATCTCCAAAATTTCCAAGCAGCTCATGCAGCTCAATATCAAAATAGAAACAACCCAATCCAAAACTGGTCAGAAGACCTAAGTACACATTTCTCCAAAGAAGATATACAGATAGCCAACGAACACATGAAAGGATGCTCAACATCACTAATCATTAGAGAAATGCAAATCAAAACTACAATGAGGGGCTTCCCTGGTGGCGCAGTGGTTGAGAGTCCGCCTGCCGATGCAGGGGACACAGGTTCGTGTCCCGGTGGGGGAAGATCCCACATGCCGCGGAGCGGCTGGGCCCGTGAGCCATGGCCGCTGAGCCTGCGCGTCCGGAGCCTGTGCTCCGCAACAGGAGAGGCCACAACCGTGAGAGGCCCGCGTACCGCAAAAAAAAGAAAAAAAAAAAAAAAACTACAATGAGGTATCACCTCACACCAGTCAGAATGGCCACCACCAAAAAATCTACAAACAATAAATGTTGGAGAGGGTGTGGAGAAAAGGGAACCCTCTTGCACTGTTGGTGGGAATGTAAATTGATACAGCCACTATGGAGAACAGTACGGAGGTTACTTAAAAAAACTAAAAACAGAGCTACCATACAACCCAGCAATCCCACTACTGGGCATATACCCTGAGAAAACCATAATTCAAAAAGTCATGTACCACAATGTTCATTGCAGCTCTATTTACAATAGCCAGGACATGGAAGCAACCTAAGTGTCCATCAACAGATGAATGGATAAAGAAGATGTGGCACATATATACAATGGAATATTACTCAGCCATAAAAAGAAACAATATTAAGTTATTTGTAGTGAGGTGGATGGACCTAGAGACTGTCATACAGAGTGAAGTCAGAAAGAAAAACAAATACCGTATGCTAAACATATATATGGAATTTTTAAAAAAAAAGGTTCTGAAGATCCTAGGGGCAGGACAGGAATAAAGACGCAGACGTAGAGAATGGACTTGAGGACACGGAGAGGGGGTAGGGGAAGCTGGGACGAAGTGAGAGAGTGGCATGGATATATATACGCTACCAAATGTAAAACAGATAGCAGTGGGAAGCAGCTGCATAGCACAGGGAGATCAGCTCGGTGCTTTGTGACCACCTAGAGGGGTGGGATAGGGAGGGTGGGAGGGAGACGCAAGAGGGAGGGGATATGGGGATATATGTATATGTATAGCTGATTCACTTTGTTATAAAGCAGAAACTAACACACCATTGTAAAGCAATTATACTCCAATAAAGATGTTAAAAAAAATCATGGGAAAAAAGTAATGGCATCAAAAGACGTTTCTAAATCAATTTCCAAAACATTTCTCTCCTCCCTTCTGAAAAAGTTCTTAAAACACAACCATCAAAGATGAAAGGGAAGTTAAAGAAGGTAATGCGATAACAGTGCTGAATAACTAATTTCAGTAACTCGGAATCAGCTTTATCGATAAACTCTGTTGTAAAGAACAGCCATATAAGAGCATTTCTTTTAAACTCTTCCTCCGACATAAAGGGAGCCAGCATGTTATGCAGTCCTTAAAAATACCGACTCTTAATGAACCGTTTTTACTAAAGCCTGGAAATATACCTAAGTTTTAAATACAAGCTTCAGAATTATATCCACCACATCATGTACCCTAAACTCTGAAATCAATTTCCTAGCGGGACTGTGAAATCCTTCAAAGCCAACGCCTCCTCGAGCCTTCAGTGTTAGGCACTTGAAGAGAACGGAGTCACCTGCGCAGCCCGTGCTCCTCCAGGATAAACTCCGGCTACCCAGACGCATGGGCCAGATCAGGAGGGCAGCGGTTAGGCTCCGCGTCAGAATCCGCGACTCGGAGGGCAGCACCTGTCGGACGGGGCGGGGCACCCCGCGTCGCGCTCGCGGAAGGACGGAAAGTGGAGGCTGTCTCCTCCGCGAAGGCGGCCCACCGCGCCGGTATCGGGGCAGCGGCGGCGACGGAGGGGGCGAGGCCAGGAGGCCAGCGACGGCAGCGCGGCCCGGCTCAGCGGCCCGCGGCCCTGGGCGCCCTCCCCATCCGGCCCGCTTGCCCTCACCGGCTCTCGTCCACTCCCTCGCCCACCCGCAGGCCAGTAAGGAGGTGCGGCCCCGCGAGCGCCGCCGCGGCAAGAACCGAAGAGCAACGCTCAGTGGTCGCCGCGCCCCCGCCCCTTTGTGACACCGCGTACCAATCGCTCGCCGGTGCTCGCGTCGCCCTCCAATCAGCGGGGGCAGGGGCGGGACCTGTCCGCCGGACGCCTGCGGGTGCTCGGGAGCCGGTGCTTCTTTTGCGTTCGGTGGAGGTTGTTGGTTAGGAGAGGCCCGGATGTTAATCCTATATTACTAACAGTGGCCTGCTGACTCCGGCCGAAGCGGGCGGGCTGGAGACCAGTCGCACAGGCTTCTGGGAACGGTGGGGTTGGCCTGTGGCCTAAGGAGAGTATGGACAACACCCTCCCTGACACCAAATTAAGGCGCTCTTAGAGGTGCCCGACGTGCTGCGGGGATAGTCCCCGTCGATGGCCTTCCCAGAGCCTGTGCACTTCCAGTGCGGTCCAGGCCGGCCTGGCTTAAACAAATCACCCTTCCTGCGCTTTACTGACCTCTAACGTTTCTGGTCTCACGTACCTCATCTGAAACATGGGGACATTGCCATGCCTGGTTGAAAGCAAGGGCGAAAGCAAACAAGCTCTGTAGATCCTATCCATTTATTCCTCACCCAATTTACTGAGAATTGTAGAGTTGAAATTGAGTGGGTACCTTGGGTTGTCAAATCGCAGCGTCGGCTATGCCCAGCCACCCTTTTTTTTCCCTCCAGTTCTAATTCCCAAGCTGTTGAGCTCAGGTGCACAACATAACAGACAACACAAACCTTCCAGCCTGACATGGACCCCCACTGCTTCTTTTTATCTTCATTTCCTGTAGGTATTCTAAATCCAAGGTTTACAGATTTTCCAGCCCTCCTGGCCTACTATTTTACTAGGTGGATTACTCAACTGACAATAAACAGTAATCTCCCTCTCACTGCAGCTTCACTTATCATCTTGTGACTCGGAGGAACCAGTCTAAAATGAACCCCAATGCCTAATCTCCATTGCCTGTCCCTTCTTACTCTCCTCTGAGACCCCACCCACCAAATTATCTCCATCATTCAACAAACCATTGAGTATACATTGAGGTATATGTATGATAAGGGACTGTGCTTTCACTCATCTTCAGGCTCTCTTGCCACTGGTTCCTTCTTAAACTCTAATACTGAGTTGACTGGAGCCCCGTGAGGACAGAGATATGATTATTATCTTTGTATACTAAATTCTTAAATGAGTGCCTGTGATGAAATGAATCTTACTGAAGCAAAACCTTAGTTTCTAAAACCTGCCACCCCTCTCAGTCAGGGAGAACTGTGAGAAGGAGCTTTGGAGTCAGGTGGATGAGCTTAAAGCCTTGGGTTCCAACACTGGAAGCTCTTGGCCAGTTCATTCATTCTCACCATCATCATCTACCATGTTTCAAGTGCCAGATAGTTAACAAGGATCTTTGCATATTCTGTCCCATCACAATCCTGCAAGGTGGGTACTGAAACCCCTACTTGACAAAGAAGGAAACAGAAGCTAAGAAAGGTGAAACAATTTGCCTATACTCAAACAGCTCTAAGTGGCAGATTTAAATCTAGGTCTCAATAAAAAAATCCAAACTTGTTCCGCTGGTCCACTCTGCTTCCAGATTTTAGCCTCATCTGTGAAATGAGGACAACACCTATCTGGTAGAGTTAAGGAGACTGACATGAAAAGTGCCTACCATCGGACCAGTGAGTGTTAAGTTCCCTCCCGCTTTCAACCCTCTCAAAATAGCAATTTGCCTATTTTCTAACTCTATTGTCTCCTGAATTCCCTGGAATCAATGCTAATGATGGGTCAGCAGATTTGATCATTCCAAAAGAAAAACATGTTTAACAAATGCTTACTGAGTCAGATCCCACATTGGGCTCAGAGCAGGAAACTGTACACAAGTAACCTAAGGGACAGAAGGAAGATGCGCTAAAGGGATAGGGAAAAGGAATAGGCAGCTAGTGTGTACCCTCTTCTGCTGCTGGGTCATTCTCGCAGCAGAGCTGGACAAACAGTTGATGTGTGAGAGCTATACGAAATCTCTGACTATGAGCAATTCCCAATTCAACCTTAAAAGTAACCAAGGAAGAAGTTACTGGCTTCAGAATTGGTGAAGCAACCTGGGTCTGCTTACAAGATTGTGCCACGGTTACAGATTGAATACTCATGAGCAAGATGGCACAGCACAGGAAAACAGACTAGAAGGGCGGGGGGTGAGGTGGGGGGGGGTGGTCAGCCATCCACAATGGACAACACAGTTGTAGAACATTCCCATCAGTGCAGAGTTCTGTGAAACAGTGGTGCTCTAGAAGCTGACATTTCCATCCTCAGCACTTCTTCCTACCATTATCTGGGTTCATTCTGCCCTTTCAAAAAATAATGCAAAGCTCCAAGGAATGGAAATGGATGCCTTAGAGCAAGGGTCAGCAAATTGTTTCTGTGAAGGGCCACAAAGAAAATATCTTAAACTCTGTAGGCCATCCAGTCTCTGACACAACTACTCAACTCTGGCATTGGAGGTAGGGTGAAAACCGCCATAGATAATACATAAATGAATGGGTATGGTTCTTTCCAATAAAACTTTATTTACAAAAACAGACAGTAGAGGACTACAGTTTGCCAAACCTTGCTTTAGTGGACCTATAGAGGCATCTTCAGAATTCAGTGGAATGAGAGAAAACCTCCTCTCCTATTACAAAGACTCATGAAGTTTATAATCTCTCATCCTCTTCCTCTACCAAGTGCCTTGGTTCTAAGTTAGGGCTCCCATACATGTAGGGAAGACTCCTGGTCATCTGTCTGGCATTTGCTACCTCTGGGAGTCCCTGCCCACCCATGAAAGGCACAAATAGGTTTCTTTTCTAATGACCCTAAACCATGGCCCCCCCAAGGCTAATCAAAATATGGTTAAAAAAGCAAAAACAATAACGAAACAGTGAAACATTTATTTCTGTTTGGCAGTATTAAGCATGATTAAAACCAGTACAGAAAAACACTAAGTACGTTGGGTAAGAAGTGAGCTAGCTGTTTCAGTATATGCTTTTTATAATTCAGTTAAGACAGTGAGCACAGAAGACAGCATCATTAACTCAAGGATGTAGCTGAAGGATACCCGGTACACTCTACTGGCCTCCAAAGGCGTTCAAGGGATCATCAAATATGTTGGACACCTTCTGTTCAGATCTTGATTCAGGCACTGTCTGTGAAGATCGACTTTTTGGTTTGGTTGTCTTAGCCTGGATACCAGAGGAGAAGATATCATCTTTAAAAAGGAAAAAAAGAAAAAGAAAAAAAAAAAGAGTTGCTGAATAGGCAAGAAAATGGGTGCTTTTAAGACACATCTACACAAACAACCAAAGACTCAAGTCTGACAACAGTATGGGATACCAAAAAACACTAAGATAGAGCCAAGCCTCTTAGATTCTGGTCCTGGTTCTGCTACTAAGTTTTATGATCACATACAAGTCACATTTTCTCTCTGAGCATAATTTTCTCAGCTACAAAGCTGTGTGTGTGCACATGCAGGAGAGGAAAAGTGGAAAGATAACTGAATCTCCAATCCAGCCCCTGACTTTACCATCTATGCATTATACTTATTTCTACATTCTTTTCCCACTGGATTTTAAAAGGAAAAGGCACTAAAAATAAGCAAAGGGAAATCCAACACAGGTCACCCTCTTTCAGAATAAATGCATCTGTTTGCAGCACCTAAATGCTAAGCGTGTAAGTCTTTATGACTACACTTGTGTTTAATGTTTCACTGACTCTCATGCTCCATGACTCATTTTACTCAGTAATGATAGTAACCCAGTAATGTTACTGCTAGGATTCTATTCTACTGAGATTTTAGCATGTGTACATAAAGATATGTATGTACAAATGTTAAAGATTGTGGTATCATTTGTAACAGAGAAAATGGAGAAACAATCTAGATCACTCTCAATAGGCTAATGGCTAAATATAAAGCAACAGTACACAACTACTAAAAACAAGGAAGTAGATCTCTATGTACTGACATGGGAAAACACTGAAAAAATAAGTATACGTTTATATGTATACAAACCTATATTACTGTCACCATATCTGAAAGGGGACACACCAAACTCTCAATAATAGTTACCTCTAGGGCTAGCTTTTTACTTTTTACATTTTACAAATAGTATTAATCTATTATAACATGTATTACTTTTTTTGTAATAAAGTCTCTTCTGTACCTTGTAGTGGGAAGCAGGTAGAGACAGAGCACACTTGCTTGGGGAGTCGAAAAAGTGTGGCTTTGCAGTACCAGCTTTCTCCCAGTTAACCCCAAGGTTCAGACTGGGAGAGAGGAGGTGGGGGAGTAGGAAGTGTATATGGCCTCAGCCTGAGTCCTATGCACTAACACAGGACATATCAGAAGTCCTACGTTTTGGGTTATGGGGCATTTGGCTTGCCCAGTAATAAAGTAGACATTACACTATGGAGAGAAAATGAACATGTTTACAAACACAGAAGATCTTTGGTGAGAGGTAAAGTCTGAGTTACAGCCTGCTTTCCTATACAGTCCTCTCCTCCTGCACTGCCCCTCCATCCTCCGAACCACTAACGCTCACTCTCCAGCTAGAACTGCATCACACCCAAGGCAGCCACCTCAGCCTACTTTAGCATGTGGGGTAGTTTCTGATCCTCCTTTCATGACATCAGTGTTCAGATTTGTCATAGATGATTGGCAGGGGGCACACTAAGAAAAAAGCAAAATTATACTTGAAAGTCAAACTCTGGGCTCCTTCAAACTCCTTCATATCCATCATAACAAAAGACCGTTTCACCAAAATGACTAGGCCATTTACTTATCCACCCTCAGTCTATCTCAGGAGTATATAGCAAGTCAAAGGAAACCCACTGGGGGACATTTTCCAGGAAAGGGTCAAGACAAAGGTAGCAGGAGAAATATAAAGTCGCTGAACAGTAATGACTCTCTCCGTCATATGCAGAAAACTAAACTTACCCATATCATCGTCAAATATAGACTTAGCTTCCACTTTCTTTTTGGACTTTTCTTTTGGTTTTACAGTTAGATCAGCAAAGATATCAATGTTATCATCAAACAAGTTGGAGTCAAACGTTCTTTCCTTCTCTCTTGTTTTTTGTGAGGCTTTCATTGCTTCTGTAGCAAATATATCATCCTTGTAAGCCAAAAAACAAGCAAAACAATTTTAAATCAAGTTTTTACTTTACGACATACACTAATTTCAACAAATTGTAGAAATGCAAACTGCCACAGGGTTCTGGAACAGCCATGTGAGCTGCCCCTCTATCGGGAATTGCTACTCCAGATCTCTGCCTGGCATGGTCCTTCTCTTTCTTCTAGTCCCAGCTAAACCTCGAGCCGTACAGAGAACCCTTCTCTATCAGTCCTACCTGAAGGAGCACCTCCCACCCCAACCCATCACTCTGCCCCACTGCCCTGGGTTGTTTTCTTTAAGACCCTTAACATTACCTGAAAACGTTATTTATATGCGGCTCTGTCTATATCCAATTCCCCTCCCTGAGAGCTCTGGGGAGCAGAGCACTGGTCCTAGTTCACCTTGTGCTTCCACTTCCCAGATGCTCAATAAACATCTGCCCGAAGAGTGTCACTGAAGGCCTTACCGCTTGCGTTAAATCATCAGCTCCAGCCAGAGCCTGTTTCCCCATGAACTAGAGGTTACACACTCAAGCTGTAGAGATGCTACTTTATCTATGCTGACTGCAGCAATAGCTAGATAAAAACTATAAAAATCAAGACTTGCATCAATGGTTATGGCCAGAAACAAAATAGAAAACCACTTCTGAATAAGTTTCAGAGTTACTAATAAAAGAACCTAATTATAATTACTAAGCAAGTAGATACAGGGCAGCAACCAAACAGGTTTAATACAATCTGTGGCTCAAATGACCCAATCAGGTATTTTCCTTAACAAAGAACCCTGCACAAAAATGTATTGTTATGTCCTATTACCTACCTCAAAAATATCTTGTGCTTTTGTGATAACATCCTGCTGACTGTTGGATTTTGACTCATTCTTCTTGCCTTTCTGGTCTGTAAAGAGATCATCCTCATCTTCCAGGAGAGGGAAAGGATTTGTTTTCTTTGTTGGTTTTGGTTTAACAGACTGAAAGAGATCATCATCACTGACTGCCTCACTGAGAGCAGGAAACATGGGGCTTTTTTCTTTACTTCCCCCTGCCGGGTTGGCCAGGCTGTCTGCTGCCTTCACCTTGGCTTTTCTTCTCCCCGTGGACTGAGATGCAATGCCCTTGGAAAAGATATCTCCAGAATCAAAAAGGTCATCCTCAAGAGGTTGACCCAGAGATTTCACAAAGGGGTTTCTGTCTGTCCCAAGCACAGGACCACCTGCCCAAGTTGGAATGGCAGCTGCCACGGCCTCCTCAGAGCTGTCTTCTCCACCAGCTGCCCTGGGCTGTGGCTGATGACCATCTGGTGAAATGACGCCATCTGCCAATTGTGCAACAAATCCCCTGGGGATACTCATGTCCTCAGCCTCACTGGACTCCTGGGCAGCCAACCGCCGAGCTGCGCGTGTCTGTGGTCTGCGCTTCCCTCTCACTTTGACCCGGCTCTGCAATGGCAAAAACCACATGCTGACCTGATGGTTTTTTAAAAGGTGCTCAAAACTAACATAGCAAATCATCAGCAACTCAAAATACTGTTAGGTTGTCAGGTTCCCCTCAATCGAGATATTATCTAAGACAGAAGAGGTTATTTCTTAAAGATTTCCAAAGGCGTTTAATAGCTCCTAGTACTCTAAGACTCATTCTTAATCCTTCACTGTCCCCCATTTTTGAGTCTTTTGAGGGCAATTTCTGTTCAATTTGATACAAAAGGCTTCATCTGCCACTGGAAGCCACACTGCTTGTGCCACACTGTCCTGTGTCCCACAGCACTCCCTGGACCCTTCCTTCTCTGCCCTAAGTTTATATGTGGGTATCTTTCAAAACGAGAAAGAATCAGTGGGATTCTGGCAATAAGCTTTACTGGGGGATAGCCTAAAATCAGGCTCCAGAAACAGGGAGATAAGATGATAAAGACAGAAAGGTAATCTCAGATGCTCTTTTCTTCAAGTCAACAAACACTAAATCCAAATTTTAAACATTTCATGTAAAAAAATGCGGCTTAGGAATCAGAACTTTCAATATAACCTCAAAATATGAGTCACTTATTAGCAATAATGCAGTATTTGTAACATTTTCCAACATATACCATCAAGTAGTTTTAAGAAGGCACAAGCTACTTTGGGCAAAGTACTTAACTGTACTTTGGGCAAAGTACTTAACTGTACTTTGCCTATGTCGCAATTTCACGAATTATTTCAGGAACAATTTAAACTTAACAACAACAAAATAAGCTAACAGAAAAAAAAGAAAGGAGGGATGTTTTATTTTTCATAAGTAAAACAGGTTTGGAAACACTTGAAATGAATGTATTTGCAGGGTCATCCTCGGTACTGTTGATTACTCAGATAACAGCTAAGATTTGAGAAGGAAGACCGGATATAAGAAAAGAGAACCAATTGAAATAAAAGTAAAACCTCAAAGAGGTCATGGTCCATCCAGCACAAGTCCACAGTCCTATGCAACAGTGTGACAGGACCGTAATTGCCACGGGATCTCAGAGAGGGAGCCCAGGACAGGGGCAGGAGGGGAAATGTCACAGAAACTGTGAAGTCTGTGCAGAGCTGTCGATGAGGAAGAGCATTCCTGACAGAGGAAGCAGCACGAGCTGATGGCAGCAGCACGTTGGGGCATGTGTGTTTGGGGAATGGTTCCTGGTGACTGGACTTAGGCTGACAGTGTGGGGCGACTGGTGGGAAAGCTGGAAGCTTCGGATAGCACAGACTGTAAATGGCTTTAATACCAAACCAAGGAGCTTGAACGTCCTCCTTTGAGCAGTAAGGAGACGGCAGAGGAAGCAAACAGTAAGGACATGATCTGCTCAGTGTTCAGAAGGCCTCCAGGTGGCAGCCAGGAGTTAGTGAGCTAGCTACTGAGCAGAATGTAAATGTAACAAAGGCAGGCAGTGGAAGAGTGGACACAGAACTAGGGAGGTGGAAGGAGGGCGGAGAGGCTCAAGGAAAGATGAGATGCCTCCTTCAAATGAGGAATCGGGGTCAGCCTATCGTGTGCAACTGATGAACTCGGAAGAAACATACAAACTGTTCTGGTTTTAAAAAAAGCAGGCAAGCAAGCAAAGGTGGTTTCATCACCTTGTTCACACTGTGTAAGGTGTCTGCCTGAGCTGGAAGGTCAAAACTCACGCCGGCCTCCCCACTCCCGGGAAGAGTGGGCATACTTTCCAGACTGTGGATTCTCCCAGGTTCAGACGAAGGAACGCACAATTCTGGCAAAACAGACTTCATTCCAGAGATCTGGGGAGCCGCTGTAGGCAGCAAGGCTGCTGGGTTAATGGCTAAATTTGCCTAAAGAAGAAAAATGAAACTTACTCTGTATGTTTTCTTAAACACAGCAGTCTACTCTTATTACTGTGACACATGACGAAAGACTTGGTGTATGTAATATATAGTACGAGAGGAGAAAGAGAAAGGCAGGGAAGTCTCCTGATCTAGTCTTAGAATTAAATCAGAGGGCTATACCCCTGTGCCCACCACAGGACCAAAGAAGAGATGTTACAGACACAGCACACAGGAAGCAACAACCAGAGGGTGGGGGAGAGATGAGAAAACGCCTGGCAGCAGCTGACAAAAGGAAAACCCAAGAAACTTTACAGATGCCACAAGGCCGGCAATGAAGGTTCCAGACACGTTATAATTACTTGAATTTTCCAGATCCAAGGGGATGGCTCTTTGGTTTTAAATGGAGCGGGACCTGGTGAGTCCTGTGTGAAATTACATTCAGTTAAAAATCCATTGGGGAAATAGAAAAGTGTCTCTTGGATTACACATATGCCTGAAAATAAATCTGTGATGGAACAAAGATGTTGGTTTCTATAATTCTATAATGGGAAAGGCATTCAAATCTCTCCTGGGGCCTCAAAACATTTCACTAACATTACTTCATTTGTGCTTCCTTATCCGTTGTGTAAGTGGAAGGCTGTAAGACCACACATGGAGGAAAGGGAGACAAAGATCATGAATAAGATTCATAAGAATTATAGTGTGTCAGAGCTCCAAAACTGGACCAGCTGGAAGCATGACCATGCTGGTTATCTCACACAGCAAATATTACAGAGCACACAGAAATTCACCCAAGCCTAATGCACTAGTTCTAGAAGCAAAAGAAGCTGAGACTTGAGTCGCTGGAGATGTGTGAGTCCTAGTGCCTCATTTTCACAGCTCAGAACACTGAGGCCTCAATGAGACATCCAGGGACAGCTGTAAGCCAGGACCATAACTCACTGTCTAGCCCTGCTCTGCCCTCAGGAGGAGCGCCACAGAGAAGACTGCTGAGGATGGAGGCCTAATAGCAATGATCTCATAAGACATAACACAGAGAGGGAATCAAGAAAGTGGATATAATTCATATTTAATTCTAATGGAACCCTACTCCAAGGTAGCCCAAAGGGAGAAATGTTGTTCTAGTGGGAAGATCTTAATCCTGCCATAACTCTATCTTGGAATCGAATTTGCAGGTACTCCACAAGTAATAATGATAAGTATAGATTCATGGAACCAGTGTGGAGTGAGAGAGGAGAAATGAGCAGGGTTTTAAAAAAAAAGTAAACAAAGGGAGGTAGTCCTAGTTGCTATTTTCTCCTTAATTAAGAGAACTCTGAATGACCCCGGGGTCTGCATGATGCAATTAAACTATACTACAATGCAAACAAGAGCTGAAAGTCCTTAAAGAGATCAGTTCTAACCTGAGGTGTTTCCGATTTCCATATGCCTTTTTCTTTGATACCTGGAGTGGATTCAGGATGTTTCTGGTTCTTGAAAGAGGAAACAGAGTGGTCTTTTTTCACTACCTTCTTTTCTGGGATCTTCAAAAGCAAAGAATACCCCAAGTCTGTCAAATATCTTAGAAATTTTAAGGAAAAGTCACAATGCAAAAAGAGAAAATAGCTTCTGACTTTAAAAGTCATTTCACAAATGAGGGTTGAACAAACAAATTTAAAGGCAGCATTTCAGAAATAGCGTTCTAAAGACCAGGCGTCCTCTCAGTGATAAAGAGAAAATAGAGAGTACTTAAAAATCTACTGGGGAAGGGAGGGAAATGACACACATGGCCTAACACTCAGATTTACAGCTTTGCACCTGAAAGGCATGAGTATTTTGTCACCATATCATATGTACTGGTCTTTCAATGAACAACTTAAAAATCAAACAGATTTGTAATACGGTAAGAGAGCCTGGGTTAGTTAATAGTTTAACGTTAGGAAACATAAGATGGAGACAACCTGAACACCATCATGAGCACATTATTTGCTGTTCATTTACTAGTGAGCATTTTCCTTAGTCACGTAAGGGGACATTCATTTCCTTTCCCAGAAGCCTTCCCACACACCGCAGTATTGAGAACAAAAGTCTGATACCAAAGGATGCGACTTGGCAGAGCTGAAAAGATCATCATCTTCATCATCCCCAAACAGGCTCCCAACACTTGGCTCTAACAACTAGAATAGAAAAAACTTAAATTCAATATCCAAAACAAAAACAATTTACAAAGAGAGTCAGGTGAGCTACAGAGACAATATTTAACATAATAACAAAGCTATGACATGGAGAACCATTTGGAACTGACCCTGGTTTTTTTGGTGCCGGAGAAAAGGTCAACGTCTGGGTCATTGTCCTTCTGAAGCTTGTGACTAAAAAGGAGCTCTTCATCCTGAAAGACACCTGTGCTCTTGGGGCAGGCATTAGGATCAGGACTCTAGGAAAAAAGAGGGAAGTTCACGTATTTTATAGACTCCTAGGGCTTTACCTCAAGGAAATAATACACAGCTACAAAGATGAAACAACAAAGATATTCCTTGTGGCTCTGTTTAGAGTGGCTAAAGGTTGGACACAGCCTGAGTGCCCATCAGAAGGGGAATGACACAGTCACACAATGGAATACTTTGGAGATACTAAAAACAGTGGAGAATATATTTATAAAAACAGATAACATATACATAATCTGGAAAGATCATCTTTCAACCTTTGTGTAGTATTTGAATCTGAACTGTTTATTTAAAAAACAATCCTTAGTTCCATACTGAGAAACATTTTAGGGGTGAAAACACATAAAGTTAAACAAGTTCTCTCCATCTCATGCCCAAAGGGAAGAATGAGACAGCAGCTGATTTAATACAAGAAATTACACAGAGTGGTCAAGCACATATCCCTAACTTCTACATACCAGCATCTTAGGCAAAAGAGCTGGCACGGGTGTGATCAGCCAACCTTCTCCTATGCCCATCCACCTTCCACCCCACTACCTTCAGATTCCAAACAAGTTCTTTCTGTTTCCTAGGGTATCTGACATTTGAAAGTTACTATCACATTACTTGGTTTGATACTATAATGCCCCAGACTTGACATTCTAAAATTCTTCCCTTTCTTTAGTATCACAACCACAGACAGAAACAAACAAAAAAACTCACTTCTGACAAAATGTGTCACATTAAAAATTAACTAATAATTATTATTGATTATATATAAAAATTACTGTAACATAGCAACTAAGGTTCAAAGTTTTACAACCATGAAAATCATATACAAAATCAAACACAGTAAGAGACTGGAAGAAAATACAGCAAATTATTCATATTCACTGTGTGTAGCTCTCATTTATAAACGGGGCTATCCTACTGGTATAATAAGGAAATTCATAAAACATTTGTTGCAAATATCAACATGGACTATATCCTCAGTTTGATTTACAAAAAATTATTGGCAATCTATGGCCCATCGCCTGTTTTCTCTTTTTTTAATACTTCTATTGAGATAAAATTCACCTATTTAAAGTGTGTAATTCAATGGTTTATAATATATTCACAAAGCTGTGTAAATACCACCACAATCTAAATTTAGAACATTCTCATCATCCCATAAAGAACCTCCAAACCTACTAGCAGTCACTCTCCATTCCTGTCCGCCTCTTTCCCCAGACCCAGGCAACCACTGATCTACTTTCTCTCTCCATGGATTTGCCTGTTCAAGACATTTCAAATAAATGAATTCATACATAATGTGTTTGTCACTAGCTTCTTTCATTCAGCATGTTTTCAAGGTTCATCTATGTTGTACCATGTATCAGTAATTCACTTTTTATTGCCAAATAATATTCCATTGTATGGCTAAAACACATTGTGTTTATCCATTCATCAGCTGATAGACATTTGAGTTGTTTCCATCTTTTGGCTATTATGAATAATACCTGTTGGGAACATTACATTAAAGTTTTTGTGTGAACTTATGTTTTAATTTCTCTTGGTTATATACCTAGGAGTGGAATTGCTAGGTCATGTGGTAACTCTTATATTTAAGAATCTGAGGAAGCACCGAATTGATTTCTGAAGTGGCAGCACCATTTTACATTTCTAACAGCAATGAAGGAGGGCTCCAGTTTCTCAACATCTTCACCAACACTTGGCCATTATCAAAAAAGTCAACAAGTGATGGTAAGAATGTGAGGAAGCTGGAACCCTCCATTCTTCAGCAACTCACATCACACAACTGACACCGCGAAATGAGACTTTTTTATCCTTCCAAAGATTTGAACCTTTACAGCTTTTTGCTCACCTTTCCTACTTCTTCCTTTGGAGCCTGGAAGCTGTTTTGATCTTCTGTTTTATCCTCTTCCTCATCAAATAAGCTAAGAACAGTTTTGGTTCTAGTTTTAGCTCCTCTATCCAATGGGGATGATGCAGAAAATAAATCAGAATGCTTGGCTGCTTCCTGAGTAGATACATTCAGAGATCCTTCCTGAAAATGGAAATAGTAAGGAAGAAAAATGAGTAACACCTGGAAACAAAAATTCTATTGTGGGGCCTCCCAAGCTCCTCATTAATTCAGTAACTGTCACACCTGCATGTTTCAGGGCATGACAGCTAATCACACCTACTCCCAGGTAACAAAACACTCAGGCCAATTCTTGATCGGCCACTCCAATGGAGAGTCTAGTACAGATAATTCATAATCAAAGATGATTTTTTCCAATCAGTTTAAAGCCTATATTTATAACTCCTTCCAAACAAGATACATATATATCAGTTATAACCCTGAGCCACATAGGTTGCTCATGAGCTATAAATAACTTTGAAGTCACAGGTATGACACAAATGCCAATCACTGGAAACGGATCATATATTTCCTAGTATTTAACTAAGACATAACTCCAAGGGAGAGGCCTAATTGACAGAATTGGACACAACTTGTAGAAGGCTTATACTGTATTATGCAATTAGAAGAATCTCTAAAATAATCATAAAATGCAACGTTTATTCATTCAACAAGCACCACCTTTCAGGCAAGATACCATTGACTGTAAGAATCACTGTTCCTGTATGAACTGCTGAGAAAAAAAAAAAAAACAAACTCCCAATTAAACATGCCATCGATTGTGAGGTGCATCCTAATTTCAAAGTGGTTAAACTATGAAGGAAATATATACTTCTTTAAAAAAATATGTAATTTTGAAAGTGCCTACTATGTGCGAGGTAATAAGCTAAGCACCACAGATGCAATGGAGAGCAAAATGAACATGGCCCCAATCCTCAAAAAGCTTATCCTCAAGCAAGGGAGACAGCAGTACAACAAGCAGCTAGAGTTCAAGGGGAAAATGGGCTACAGCAACACAGGAAAGGTCACATTGAAACAACAGGAAGAGAATGTCACACAGTGATTCAGGTATAGGTAAAATATTTGCATCACTGTAGCCCCAAGAAGCCTCAACAGGAAAAGTATATGCAACATTCTTCACATAGGCCCTAGAAGAGACAGTAAACCTAGATAGCTGAACACACACAAGTACGAGAGTAAGAGAAAAGTTAGAAAAAAAGAAAAAGGAGACAGAGACTGAAAGAACTGCTGATTCTCAGATGCAGCCAGCCGCCTTATCCATAGGCCTCCTGCAGGAGAGGACAGCCCGCCCAGGAGAAGAAAGTTAATGCTTTAGAAGAAAGCCAAATTTCACTTCACTCTGTAATTCACAGCCAACATCAACTAAATGTAAAAGATTGGTAAACTAAAATCTTCTTAAAGCTGTCATTGTAATTTAAGTACAGGTGGGACTAGAAGAGAGCAAGGGGAAACAGACTACGGAGAAGAGAGCCAGTCAGAAAGAACAGACGTGCAGAGAGAAAACCGAAAGGAAAAATGAGATGAGACAGAGAAAGGCAAAATGGACACTGACACAATGACCATAATAATGTAAAACGGGAAAAATGCACATCATTGTGTGCGCACATATGCCTAGAAAAGAGATGGAGAGGCAAGAGCAATGTTGAAGGTCTCCGTGAATGGCAGGATCACAGATTTTCTTCTTCATACTTTTCAGTGTTTTCAAAATTTTCAACAAATGAGCCGTTTGTTTTCTGTGGTAGAAAAATGTAAGGGTATGTGTGTGCGTGTGTGGGTTTTACAAGAACACGTGAGAGACAAAAATATCAGATTATACAAGAAAAAAAAAAGTCCACCTTTCCTGACTCCTCAGCCACACTAGTTCTCCCAAATTCTGACGACTCTTTGGCGCTCTCAGCCTTCTTAGCCACCGGTTTCACTCCCAACCGTGCCTCCTTCTCTTCTTCATCACTGAACAGCAGAGGTGGTACGTCAGGGACAGTCTCTTTTTTCTATCAGAAGAAGAATAAATGACATCCTCAAAAACAAACAAACAAAACGTGTGCCTGACGAGCATGGCAATGTATTGAACACCCAGAAGCACAGTCCTCTTTAAGGCATTAGCTAAACTTTGGGGTCGGGAGAGACAGGACAGGACAGTGAAGGGCGCACAAACAGAGAGAAGCAATACCACCACCACCTCAGACTTGCAGACAGTTTCTGCCATCACAAGGTCTGAACCTGTCTCCTTGCATCTGTTAACTCCTTGTGTGCACCATGGCTTAGGTCCTAACCTCTGCCACCCAATCATTAGTCTCTCCTCTCTGCCTCCCGCCCCTTACCTTTCAGCTGTATGACATCATCCAGAGATGTCTTGCTAAAATAAAACACCCACCAGATTACTTCATCTCCCACCCCAAACCTGCGCTGTGTGCATTAAGCAAATGCTAAACGTGACAATCAACTGGCCCCTCTTTATGACCCTCATCCACCTGCACCTCATCAATCCTCACTATTCCTTAAACCTATTGTAAACGTCCACACTTCCACGCTTGATCTGCACTGAGGAAACAAATCTTCCTCATCTTTCAAGCAAGGCCCAGCTCAGATGTCACCCACGAAGGTTTTCCTGTTCTCTTCAGTAAGTATCAGGTGCTTCGTTGATAAGAATATTTATGTCTATACCTAGCCCTTAACTATACTTTCCTCCTAATTTACATTAATAGCTATCGTACATCTCTTTGCCCACTCATTTGAAAGGATCATGCAGTATATTTCCACAGCCAGTCACGGTGTTTTATATCAAGCGGGGGCTCAGCACAAGTTTGTGAGCACTTTGCCCCATCTCTCATCTGTTCCTTACCTGGGAGGCAGGGATTTCAGAGATTAGGGAACTGAGGTCACGTGACTTGCCCAGAGTTATTGGCATCCTTGGGGCAAGTGACTTATCAAAAATGCTTGAGGGGGTTTCCCTGGTGGTGCAGTGGTTGAGAGTCCGCCTGCCGATGCAGGGGACACGGGTTCGTGCCCTGGTCTGGGAAGATCCCACATGCCGCGGAGCAGCTGGGCCCATGAGCCATGGCCGCTGAACCTGCGCGTCCGGAGCCTGTGCTCCGCAACAGAAGAGGCCACAACAGTGAGAGGCCCACGTACCACAAAAAAAAAAAATGCTTGAGAGAAAAGCAGTAACTCTATCCTACTAACTAGACTAGATGATATGAGGAAGTAAACTTTGAAGCAATATCTAAATCGAGTTAGGTAGACAAGTTTGGGAAACTAAAGAAGAACATGACTGACTATGATAGAAAAAACTATGAATAAATAAGAAGAATAAGGTAAGCAAATTTTTAGTTATTGTTAGAAAACGGTCCGTGTATCATCATTAGAACTTGAAATAAAAGACTGGAAACCCACAAAAGAGTTTCAGAAGAAATAAACGAAGCCAAAGTGATCAAAGGAAAAAATTTTTGTGGGATGTGCTGGACACACTGAAAACTATATGTAATGTCGATGCAAGTGGATCAAGGTAAAAAACGAGACTGATGTACAGTGGACCAAATTCTCCCTTCATATAACTATGGTCCTTAAACCAAGGAAAATGCCACCCAAACTACTGATTTTAAATCTTCCTAAAGATAAGCTGACTCTTCATCTTCATTCTGAAATTAATTTCTTGATAGGTTTACAGTTGAGTTATATTTAACTTACTTTAAAATATTCTAGGATCTCTAAACAAAAAATATATTTTATATGTTGCCTAAAGGCGATCAAATTTCACAAATGGTAAAACTCAGGTGTGCAGGTTGTTCTGTTACTTAAGATGCATACCTTTGACCTTTTGTCTTATTTAACAATCATAATTACTACAGTTTCAAAGAAGTTTTACATTTCCAGAACCTTCAAAATTCATTAGATTACTGCTCATTTATCCAGGGTAGAAGTTATTATTTATAATTTACAAAGAAAAGCCACTCAGATCTTCTGACTCTCTTAACCATGAAGCCACTTTAGGGAGATGCAAGTACAGGTAATTCAAAGAAAAGCTTATGAGCACTCAGAAGCAGCGGCAATGCTGCAAGCTTCTACTACAAGCTGTGCACTTAATGGGACCGTGGTGAGGAAACAGTCCCTAAATCAGTAACTGGCATGGGCCTGGTCTGGGAATAGGACAAGTTAACACCTTTACTGGGTCTGAAAATATGAAGAATATTTCCAGAAAAAAGAGACAACAACTTCCTCTGGAATATTTTGGGACAGCATGAGTCACCAAGAGTGCAAGGCGAGTTAAGGTGGAAAAGCTGAGTCTACTTTGAATGAAATTACAGGTGGCGTGGTAGGTTCAGCTACAGGCTCAGCTTGACAAAGGGATGACAGGACCGGGTGGTCTTTGAGAAGATAACTTGGGCAGCGGCAAGGAGAGATGAAGAGAAGGAGCATTCACAGGCCAGTTAAGAAATTATCTCAATAGTCAAGGCTAAAGATGACAAGACTGTAGGGACGGGAAGAAACATTCCTAACAAACTGGCAGGAAACAGTGATGACCACCCCATCAAAGGAGAAATATTCACACATGTCCTGGTGTAGTTATTCAGTGGAATACTATATAGTGATCAAAAAATAACAAAAAACAAGATAGAGATTATGGAAATGAAAAACATGCTGCAGGATTTTTTTAAAAAAAGATGCATAAAACTGTAAAACATGATCTCATTTAAATGAAAAAAAGACAAGAATGCCTAGAAACAGGCATGAAAAAAGCACTGACAACACATTGTTACCAATGATTACACTAGGGAGGAGTATGGAATGGGGACTTTGAATTCTCTACGCATGTTTTTTCATTTGTTTGTATTTGTTTTTCACCTTGACTAGCTTTTTTTGCTTTCTTCCTTTTTGGGGGCATGAGGGGGCCGCACCATGCAGTTTGCAGGATCTTAGTTCCCTGACCTGGGATTGAACCCGGGGTCATGACAATGAAATCGCCAAGTCCTAACCACTGGACTGCCAAGGAACTCCCTCTATGCATGTTTTAACCCTTTTTTAAGAAGGCATCCATGTATTACTGTATAATTTAAAATAAACTTTAAACAAAAAATATTTAGGAGATATGGAAGAAGAGCCAGGTATGGGTCTCTAGAAAAGAGGAAGTTCTAGGCTCCTTAACTGCCATTTCCCTCCTTCACTGTACCCCGTAGGGTACAATGTCCCTTGGGATGTGCAGGCATCCGGGACTGCACATGGTCACCCATGACCACAGTGGGAAGGAGAGAGTCTTCCTCATCAAGCAAGGGTGGAGGAGCTGCCTTCTTAGATTCTGTGGCTGCTCCCACATGGGGGGAATCTCGGGGGGTACATCCCTCCTTCCCTGTCTTACATGTCTTTCTGTCTCTAACACATGCCAATTAGAGTGGTCTGAAGTTGGGGTCGAAGGCCCTCAACAGCGGGCTATGACTTTGCTTGATTCTTGGCCTTTGAGGCTAACCCAGCTCAGGTAAAGGAGGTCTCCATGGGGTCTAGCCTGAGAAGCTCTCAAGTTTCCTTTGGGGCTGTTGGCAATTGCCAGTTGGCAATAAAATGCTGCTTGGCCTCACTTTGTTCTGTGTGCACACACTTACATATACCCACATAGGGAATGTGTTGGGGAGGGATGAATGACAGGCCAAAGACAGGATTCCAGTATCCTTAGGTTCCCAGGACAAATATTATCATAATGCCACCTTCCTCTCATTTCTTAATACTCCTTTTGATATAAAATACATGAAGACTTGCTAAATCTTTTAGCTTAGGCGATCATGGTTAGTGATGCCATTTAGATGTAATTGCTGGAAGACTATTTAGACTAGATAGGCACTGATGGACTTTTTTTTTCTCATCACATACTTTTAATTTTTAAAAAAAACTTTGTCATAAAAAACACAACATTTACTATCTTAACCATTTCTAAGTATAGAGTTCAGTAGTAGTAAGTATATCCACGTTACTGTACAACCAATCTCCAGAATTTTTTCATCTTGCAAAACTGAAACTCTGTACCCATTAAACAACTCTCCATCCCCCAGCACCCCCCTCAGCCCCTGGTGATCACAGTTCTACTGTTTCTATGAATTTGACTACCCTAGGTACCTCGTGCAAGTAGAGTCATACAGTATTTGTCTTTTTGTTGCTGGCTTATTTCACTCAGCATTATGTCCTCAGGCTTCATCCATGTCGTAGCCTGTGTCAGAACTTCCTTTCTTTTTACTGATTCACTATTAATATAAACCAGGACCAAAGCGTTAGTACTGGAAACTTGCTCCTGTAAGGAATAACCTGTACATTAACTGGCCTGGTCTAATGTTAGCAGAGTTCCATGCCACCGGGGCTGGCTGAGCCCCGCAGTTCCTCCAGAAGGAGTGCAACAGCGCTGTCCCCTGCTCTCCCCTGAGACTCAGACGCCTACAACTGACACTGAAGGGGCTGCGTGATGTGGAATCCTTTTCTCCAGCCTTTGCACGTGTGCTTCGTCTGTAAAATACCACTAACCAGAAGATGTCTATCTAAAACCAGGTAAACGAGTTTTTCCATAAGACTCAGTCTCCAAGGTCAGGTTTTAGGACCTGATTGAGGGAAGCATCAGTATTCACGGAACATCACCACAGGGTTACTTCCTGGGTCTAAGAGGTTAAGAATACCGTTGTTGCAGGAGGAGCAGATGCGGGAGGAGAGCCAAACAGAGAGCTTCCACTGTCACAATCATCTTCAAACAGGAGAGATGCTCTCTGGGTCTTCTTTTGGCTACACAAAGAGTCAAATTAAAGGCAAATGTGATTTACAAAATACAATATTCTTTCTAGGCCACACCTACAGGAACCCACCTACCACCAAAATGCCCGAGTCATCCATTGACCTTATACAGTTGCAGCAGGAAAAACCTTTGAAGTAGGTGCAATTTGTGTCTAGCAAGTCATCACCCGCTGTCTGGCATTCTTGTGTAAAAGCCCAGGGCCCTCCTCATCTTGTCCCTTTGTCAGTTACTTTTGGCTCAAGGTAGGTGCACTAGCTGTTGGCTTTGCCAACGCACACAGCACACTTAGCATTCACAAACATAGCATTCTCTCTCACCATTTCCTATGGCAGAGGAAGAACCAGGGAGCACCAATGCCTATTTCCAGCGTGGTCAGGAAGGCGGCTGTCAAGAGATCTCAGGGCCAGAACCTGGTTCAGGCTGTGACCTGTGGCCTGGTGCCACCTCAGCCACTTAACCATGTCTTTCCAAGCGCCTCTGTGGGCTTCTGTGCCTTCCCTTCAAACCCTAAACCCATCCCATTCTATCCCCTCCACACAAAGTCTCTAAGAAGCTGGGAAAGCTCATCTTCACTGTTCACCACAGCAATATTCACCCATCTCTACCCCATGTTTGGCAACCATAGCTGAAATCCAGCCACAGCTCTCCTCACCACCTTCCTCTCATCTGTCTTCACCTACCTCCCACCTAGGCTTCCACACCAGCCCCTAGGGGCAGTCGATAAATGTCTGCCAGAATAAATATTGATCAGGACCTTTTAAGGAACAGAATCATAAAAGTAAAGAAACACAGGGAGGCCTAGTACTGGACATGGGCAGTCCCAAATAGAATGTGTTCTAATTACAGAAGGGTCATGTTCTAGTCTCTATACTATGTGATAAGGAACCACCCAACTAGCAGCATACTAGAGAATTATCAAAGGAATGAAAATTCCAAATTCAATGTTAGCTAGATAAAAATAATACTAGTCCTTTCAGTATCCATCTACTTACACTAAAAATAATTAGCATATATACCCATAAGAATATGTATCATAATCTTTTCTCTAAGTTTAATTATTAACAAAGCATAATATAAGGTTATTCATTAGTTTAACATTGGATGTCTGCCTACATCTTAAAATTGCCTAAGGATCACACTGACTAGGGAACACAACTAACCAAACAGTTGAGCATACTTACACTGGACACTTACACTAAAGGACAGTAAAAAATTAGGTCTACACCCTGAAGAAATTATAAAAACAAAGAGCCATACACAGTCAGGTAAAATCTAATATGCCTTTAAGGATATACACTGATAAAAATGTACACAAATTATAACCAAAATATATGACTACTAAGTGATGATCACAAAATATTACAAAAATAACTACAACAGATACCTAAAAAGCAAAAACCTTATTAAGCTGCTACAGCAGAAGAAAAATCTTATGCGTGATTTTCTGAACAATTTCTAAAAATCAAAACCAAAACCAAGCTACCCACAGAAAAGAATCTGATGCCAGATTCTGAAGTTCTAAGCTAGAGGAAAGCTAGTTAGCTTTCTGGACATAGTTACAATAGATAACGACAGTGAGTCCTTAACCTTGGATCTCATTCCACACCCTCCGGTACCTGCTGGTTAAATGTGGACATCCCGTGGCGATCTGTCCTCAGAAGAAAAATATGCAGCTCAGTGAACTGGAGTATTTCTCATTATAAATAATGGGGTAGTAAGTATTTTGATTCATTAAAAGGGACAGATGTCAAAACACATTAAGATGACTATAGAGTTTATGGCCTACACCAGGACACTTTTGAGACTGAAAGGGAAAATTATTAACCACCAGGCTGAAATGACAGGCACAAAGGAGGCCTCTCCAGACAAGCAAGGATGTCTGAGTGCCCTACTTACAAGGCAGTATTTCGCAACTTTGTTAGGGTCACAAAGCTTCTGTTCCTTTTTTTAGAATGGGTTTGAGTTACAATTTACATACTATAAGATTTATCCTTTAGTAGTGTACAATTCAGTGACTGTTAGTATATTCACAGAGTTGTGCAACTATCACCATAATCTGAATTCACAATATTTCCATCAACCTAAAGTGAAAGCCCATACCTGTTCACAGTCACTGCCAATTCTCCTTTCCCCTCAGCCCCAGACAAACACTCATCTACTTTCTGTCTCTATGGATTTATCTCTTCCGCACATTACACACAAATAGAATCATACATGTTGTTTTCTGTGACTGGCTTCTCTCAATTATCACAATATTTTCAGGGTTCATCTATATTGAAGCATGTATCTGTACTTTATTCCTTCTAATTGCTGAGTAAGAGTCCATTGTGTGGATATAACACATTTTATTTATCCGTTCTACAGTGGATGAACTTTTGAGTTGTTTCCGCTTTTTGGCTATTATGAATAACGCTATGATAAACATTCACGTGCAAGTTTTTGGATGGACATTTCTCTCACGCATGTTCCTAAAAACTGAAATTGAGTCATGTGGCAACTCCATGTTTAACTTTTCATGGAACTGCTAGGCTGTGTTCCCAAGTGGCTGCACCATTTTACGTTCCCACCAGCAATGTGTGAGG